>NC_056729.1:819979583-820094583 GCF_019279795.1 Protopterus annectens
TTATTATTGTAATCCATCCATAGTATGTCAGGTTATTTTTCCAGTAAGTTAAGCCATATTTTCTGGGTTTCTAAATTCATTCACTTTAGAATTAATATCTGATGTGAGATAGTAATCTTAGTGAAAAAAATCAACTGAGTTGTTAGCAGTTGTCCTTTTTTAACTATGTATTCATAGACTGCTGCTTTAGTGTATATATTTGGGGGAAGGAGCTGGGGTGGCCACATTCAAAAGTCCAGAAATGTGATACACCTGTACCATAAAAGTTTACCCAGGGAATAAGTTGTCTGTTGTTGCATTGTCCTTGATGGCACCTTTTTTGTGTTTTTATATTAAGAGGATCAGGTCATCCATCTTGTAGCAGAAGGTGTTTACCTGGTCTCTCTGATTTGGGAAGCATTCCAGAAGAGGTAAAAGTGTAGCTGTTTATTGGGCAGAGGGCTCAGAAGTTAGATTTCAGTTATTTTCTGTTGGTAAATTAGGCGTGTTTGCTCTGCTGTGCGCTTATTCCACAGAGCTCTGTAAAGTTTGATATCCAAAACTGTCCAGTGTCATCCAGGCAAAGATAAGTTGTGTTTGATTTACTGTGCTTGCACTTCATTATTGAACTGATTACTACCATTTTACTGCATTTAAAGTTCATTTAAAGTACTTTTGGTGTAAAAATCTATTGTGTTTTCTAAGTGCTGCTTTCTAAACTGTTTGCATTTAAGTTGTCTTGCCGTTGGATAATACAGATAGGGAATAAGTTGTTTTGTTGTTGCATTGCACTTGAGGGTTCCTTTTTGCTGTGTTTTTACAATGAGAAGCTCAGATCATCCATCTTGTGGCAGAAGGCATTTGCCTGTTTGTTTTTGAGTTGTGAAGAACTCTAGAAGATCACAAAGTGTAATTGTTTATTGGCCAATGGGCTCATGAGTTAGATTTCAGTTTCTTTTCTGTTGCTATAAATTAGGCACATTTTTTGTGGAGCTGCTCATTGCATAGTGACATTGCAGTGCCCTTTATAGATGCAAACAACTTTGGACAGTAAAGTTTACCTATGTAACTAGTATTAGGATTGTAGCCTAGTGAGGCATTGCACAGAGTTAAGTCTAGAGCAGCAAGCTTATGCATTTAACTGCACTAATACCATATCTTAGCACTATCCAACTCTAGTACCTAAACTTAGAGACTACCCTAGGACACCTCTGTTTAACCTAGTGCTCAAACCATAATAGTCTACAATAATATGGATCCAGACAATGTGGATATCAATTTCCAGATGCCTCTGTAGCCATCTTGGTTGATATGGGCATCCATAGACAATGTAGCAATTGTCTCATGTTCACAGACAACCTTTTAATCCTTAAATAAACTAACACAATATGCAAGAAATGTACATACATAATTTCCTTGTAAGCAAAAATCTCACATGCAAACAAAGTTGTCAAGAACACACTACATCCATACCACATAGTGTTCACCACACACATAAACCATCTTATTTTGAGGCACTAAAAATCACTCTTCCTAAACTTCAAAGACCTCCTAAGCCTACAAATGGCAATGCCTATCCTGAGCAATCTCTAAAGCACGTACCACAAATATGCCTACACCCAGTGGACCACCAATAATGAAGCCCATAATGCAAGAAAGCACTCTACCTATGATTCTGTCATAGGGGACTCCATTATGCAATGCACAGATGCCACACTCACCAGACTGGACTAGGAGAAGATAATGGTTAGTTGCTTGTCTAGAGCCAGATTCTACCAGGTTATGCACACTCTTAAGTCAATGCACTACAGGTACTGGTATAATTATGCCATAGTCCATGTGGGTGTAAATAACCTGAGACATACCTCACTGTACTATATGAAGACAAATATTATGGATCTCTCTGAATATGTGTCTCAGACAGGTATGTACCTTGCATTTACCAGCATTCTACCTTCACCAAAGGATGATGCCACAGTTTGAACAAAAAGTAATTGACTTTAACAACTGGCTCAGTTTCTGCTGACATTTCCGCGGGATTCAATAATTGTCAGCATGGGATGACATGATGAACAGACCATGTTGTTTTGCCAAGGATGATCTGCACCTGTTTCTCACAGACTTCCAGATATTGGCTAAAACTTTATCTACCCCCCTGAACCTTTGTTAGAAAATGCCAAATTGACAAAAATGCCAGCTTAGCAAATAAAACCCAAAGGAACCTAAAGGTGGTGCTGCTCAAGGCTAGGATCCTTAACAAGAAAATTTACACTCTACAAGCTCTCCTCTCTCTGGAGAATATAAACATCTGTGCCATTACCAGGACATGGTTTAAACTCACAGAAAGTACTCCAATAGTGCACTGCTTCAGTGCATTCCACACATTTAGACCATCAGCTGCACAAACAGGGCTAAAGATGGAGATGTCTCAATCTTTATTAGGAACAAGTATACCTCTAGGTTGGTTAGACAGAATGATGCTCTGGAGTTCATTCACATGAAGCTCACCATAGATAAAGTCCCTTACCATAGTCTAGCAAGCTATAGGTTACCATCTATGCCCCAAGAATCCCATAACAAATACCTAGACCTACTGGAAGCACTCACCATCCAACTAAATATCCTAGTCATGAAAGAGTTTAACTACCTCTAACTTTCAGGCACAATGTTTCCTGGACTTTATTAGCATGAATACCCTTGACCAGATAATGCACACACCAACCAGAGGTTCAAACATACTGGACCTAGTACTCACCAATGTGGGAAAGCGCTGCACCCCCCCAACATCACCACCACCATGTTGAATCACAAAACTGTCTCCTTCAAAATAAAAAAACTTGTAACAGTTGGGAACTATACTAAAGCAAGTTACATTCTATTAAGTGACAGTTTGTCAAAATCCAATGCCCCTCCAAACCCTAAGCTCACAGCAACCTATGTTGAGTTGTTCACAGAAACCCTGTACAATTATGTTGATGGCTGCATAGAGGCTGCTGTCCCTGCCAGAAGTAAGCCCTAAGAAAACTCAAAAACAAACCACACTGGTGGAATCCTAACCTTAACAGGGTATATGACAAAAGAAAAAAAAAAAGTCATGGCCAAAAACAGAAAGAGCAACTCTCATAATGACAAGAGCTCACTAGTTAAACTAAACAAGAAATTAAGAGTAGTAATTAAATCCAACAAGGCCAATGACAAGGTCAATATAAATTATCAGGCTAAAGACAACCACTAGGCCTTTTACAGCTATATCCAGAACCTTAAAAGTAACACACAGCAGTGTGGTAAACTGATGGTAAATGGTACCACTTTCTCCAAGCAGAGTGACGTAATGAATTTGCTGTCTGCAAATTCAGATCTAGCTTCACCCCCATGAAATCCTTACTAGCATAACCCCAAACGATTATCAAGGAGCAGGTTATGGTAGTGCTTACTGAGGTGAAAAACACAGCCTCAGTGGGTGCAGACAGTATTATGATGATGTGAGGTATTGTCACTATGCCAGGAGAATTAAGGCAGTGGATGTGTAACATATGCCAGCACAGCTAGCTGGAATTTTGTAAAGAATTATATATCATTTGTATATCAAACTGATTTGTACAGCTGTTTGTGTTGAAAATGTATTTGTAAAGTTGCTTGTGTTAAAAATGCACCAACAGTGGGTCTTGACTGTAGTGTAACTGAATTAAATGTGTATGTTTTAACAGATAATACTGAAAGACAAGATGTTAATCTCAGTCCCAGCTAACTTTGAAAAACAATTGAAATTAAATTAGCCCATAAAGATTGTATCTTACAGTTCTGGTTGCAGCCAGAGACAAAAATATCTGGGAAACCAAGTATTAGGAAGCCTTCTTTATTGTCTCTAGCAGGGAGCTAATTGCTACTCTGGAATGGTAGAGGTTTTAAATTGTTTTATGACTTCCAGGAGCTGCAGCAGATCTGAGCAAAGCTCTATCTGTGTGTATGGTAACACATAGGTGCTAAAATCCTAGCAGGTTCTTGTGTTGTTGATAGTGTGGGAAACAGAGTCAGATGACTAGATGTGATGTCATTCTATAAGCTATCCCAGAAATAATATTTAGATATTATATTGAGAAGTCTCTCAGTCAGACTGGGCAGTTTGATTCTTGGAACTTGACATAGAAGGATCCCTCACCTACTTCATCTTGCCTTGCTCTAGTATGTGAACCAGGAAATAGTAATTCTTTAGATTAGTCAAGAAGCTATAATGAGATTAGTAAAGGACTGTTTTCTGTATCTATGTGAATCTATTCATCTATGTTATTTTAATATTTCATGTGGTTGAAACTCTGGTGTTTACTGTAAACAGATATTTCATATTTCATGTTCTTTTATTATATATTAGTAAATATATTTAAACTTTTCATTGTGACTGATCTTATAGAAAATATTTTAATCTCTGAGAGTACTTATATATATTTGGTGACAGCACTAGCCACTCCGGAAAGTCTTGCTGATTGGTCAACATTACCATTTGTATTGATATTAATTTCACTCAGTATAATTGGGTACCCTACCAAGAGCCTTAGAGTAGCTGGCTATGGAGTGTCTGGTGGCGGTGTAACTACATTATAGTCTGGGCAGTGTGTGTGTGTAAATCAAATCTCAAAGTGTGTGTGTCTGCCAGCTACTTGAAGCAGGGGCATGAAACACTGGTTTCACAGAGAGGGTGCAGGAGGACTTGGCTTGGACACTGACCTAACTCTGCAGCTGTGCCAGTGGGAGCCTTATTGGGGACCTGGGAGCAGGGAAATACTGAGTGTTTCCATTTGTATCTCAGGTGAACGTCCCTCTCCATTGTCAGTGGTGAGGATTCAGGCTCCTTGATTACTGGCCCAGAGTGGGGATGTCACAAGTATCATGGTTTGCCTCTTAAATGGCATGAAACATGACCTATAAGGACCACTTGAGTCAGTTTTCAACTACATCCTCAAAACAGGCTACATACCACATGAATGGAGGACTGCAACAGTGGACCATCCACTGATCCCAGAAGCTACAGACACATTAGTCTGACTAGTCTAATATGCAAAGCCATGGCATGAATTGTTATAGAAATGATCAACAAAGACATTGGCAAACTATAGACACTGGACCAATCTGAATATGGTTTTGTCAAAGGAAGGCCATGCCTTCTTAACCTGGTAAACTTCTTGTAGAGGGTACTAAAGACAGCAGATGAGGGGAAAATGGAGCATACCACCAACCTTTACCTGGCTAAGCCATTCTGTATGTATGTATGTATGTATTTGTGTGTGTGTATCTGTATGTCTATGTGCATATATATATATATATATATATATATATATATATATATATATATACATACACACACACACACACACACACACACACCTATAGTAGAAGATGTTTTGGTCATGTCCATGTAGAATGCATTCACATCTGAAATAAGCTCTAAGAAATCAACAAAGTTAGATAGGAATGAACTTCGGTAAAACCATGCTGATACAAACTGATACTTACAGTCCCATAATTTCATACATCACATTTCAGGACAATAACTGTTTTCATTAATTAAGAAAAATGTTGTCAAAATATGAGCTCTATAGCTCTCAGTCAAAGGCTTTCCCCACCCTTATAAACTGATACAGCGTCAAAATTCTGCATTGAGCAGGAAATAGTTTGTATTTTAGTAACAGTTTAAGCAAATACAGTAACTGGTCTGATAAGATGTCATAAATGTTATCAAGAAACTCAGGATAAATAAACCCAGAGTGTAGGCTTCCAGATGTGTAACTGTTTTTAATGTAGAATTTAATTTACTTTTGGGTGTAACAGGCATATATTATTCATTCTTACTGGTGCAGTAGCCTTTGCGTAGTTGGATTGTATCCTACCCAGGATACAGTGACCGACCAGTCTTCACAGAGCTCTGTCTCCCCTCCACACTTCTGCTTTGGATGCTAATCTACAAGTTCTGGGAGGAAAATCAGTAGACAGAATGCAGACAACTTCAGTAATTTCTTGCCACCCTTTGAGTGTAAACCTGTGGGCTTCAAAGGATTGATGGTTGGCCTTTCTCCTTCTTTCTGACAGATACATCCTCAGTGGAAAAATCATTCTACACTTTTTTAGGAATTTTTATCTTCTTTTTGACAGCTCATCTCTCTAAGAAAACCAGCAGTATTAATTGGTTCTGCTTTTGCAGAAACAATCAGTATTTCACTATTTAGAACAGCAGTGATTATTAATGATTTAGCTGGGGAAAAAGCTTTAATAGCTTTTCTGTGGTGCTTTTGTACTTTGAGTTGAAGAAGGAATGGATTTTCCATGAATGTGTTCTGTAGTAACTCTACACTTCATTACAACCTACATCCTTTCCCTTCCAACAATTATACTGTGCTGTTTTGTCATGGGGGCTTTGCTGTATTAGGGATTGTTTGGAGGAGTAAGTGCATAAGTACTTGGGTTCAATATTTATACTTACTTCAGTACCAGCCCTTCCTACAGCTCTTAACAGACTTCAGGCTCTCTTCCTTGGTCAGGACTCCCCCAGCCGTACCTAAAAAAATAAATAAATAACAAGGAGCCCTTGCCTTCACCAAGGTCTCTGTCTGTGCTAGGATGATTCAGACCACTTACTGGTTTTCTGGTTTCCTTGGGACCTCCTAGTGTTGCTTTTATTACCACTATGGATCAGAAGATTAGCCACATCCTCCTTGGCTGATTCAATGTCCATCCCAGACATGGGAGAATCACTTTCTTTGGGTTAGAGAGACCTATTTCCTGGTAAAAATTCTCCTAGTTGGTCTCCTTCTACAAATGTCCCTAGGAAAAAAATAAGTTTAAACATATTTCTTCTGATGATACTGCTTCAGTAAAGATAAATGATTTGCTTGCCTTGGCTAAGGGGTTATTGCAGGTTTGAACCCTGTGCTACAGCAGAGAGAATTGACCTTCAATGCGGGTTCTATGGTTCAGAGAGATGAGGCTTCAGATGATTCTAATTTGACAGGGACAGAGATTCTCCTACATTTTCTTCCCTGTCCCTGACTCTGATGATGATGATGATTCTTCAGTTTCTCCTTATGAAGGTTTTTCCTTTTTAGAAACTATATCCAGAATGAATCATTCAGCAGAACTGCATGTCAGTGATCCAGGCTACACATACCATGGCTGGGATGTTGAGTTTGCTCTGTGGCTTGTGTGAGGAACTGCAACTGCTGCAGGAACTACATGACATCCTCTTACTAATGCAGGAGGGCATATGCACTTAGAACAGGCATGCCTGCTATGGTCAGTGGTTGCCATGTTCACATCCACTGATGCCTCCTTGAATATATTAGCAAACACCCAGAGTTACTGTAGAGGATGTCACATACATGGCACATGATCACAAGCTGGGTGGACACATACTGTACCAGTGACTGCATCACTGTCACCTTTGTCCATGCGTCATTTCACCCCTAGGTGAGAAGACACTGCCAGCAATTCTCTGACTCTACTGTGGGGACACTCCAGCAGGCAAGCTACTCTGGACCTCACAGTTTCATGCCACCCTTATCCCCTGTTGGCTTGCTGACTACCTTGTTTAGCTATGAGCATTCACAGTGTTGTGGGTACAGACTCACAACTAACTCCCACATGGGGGCAACAGAAGGGCTCCCATGCACACACCAGCAGTGACAATCCATTTCTCAAGCAGAATTCCTCCAGGCCTGATACTGCATACCCATTTAGCTTTCACAATATTTTCCTGAACCTTGGGGGATGTGATCCTGACTCCTTCCAAACCCATAATTGAGTATGAGGCTATATATATCTATCTATATATATATATATATATATATATATATATATATATATATATATATATATATATATATACATACACACACACACACACACACACATATATATATATATATATATATATATATATATATATATATATATATATATATATATATACTGTGTTAGTGCACCTAACTCAAGGGACCATTTGCAAGCACAGCCCAGATGAATAGGATCACATAAGAAATAATAAAAAAAAAACATATTTACAGATAAATGGATATTCTAAAAAAAAAATATATATATATATATATATATATATATATATATATATATATATATATATATATATATATATATATATATATATATATATACATAGGGTTCCTATTGAATTATTGACAGCTTAGGTTGTCGAATGTTAAACATCGACACCTAAGCGTCGAAAGCTTACAATGGTGAATGGACACATAATCGAATTCTTTCCTCAGGAAAGAATTTGTGTGGCCTTTATCAGGGATTTGCCCTTTCCCCATTGTAGAGCGATCTCAGAGTTGGTATATTTATTTAGGGGGGTGTGCAGCCCCCCACTGTATTTGGGTGTGTTTGTTTATTTTGTTTACTGATGGCCACGCAAATTCTTTCCCAAGGAAAGAATTCAATTATGTGGCCATTTGCTATTCTAAGCTTTTGACACTTAGGTGTCAATGTTTTAGGATTTGACAACCTAAGCTGTTGATGTTATGATATAGACACCATATATACACACATATTTACAGATGCAATAATGTGCTACAACATTAGGCATAGCAGAGCTTCATGAATAAATTGCAGCCATAATGACTGAGATGGCATATTCTACAGGGATAGCAGGATGTCATTGTATAGAGAGTTCTAAAGATATTAGAAGAGGCAAGTGAGTACAGTTACATGAAAGGATACCATAGAGAGAAGACAGAGAAAATCTGAGAGAGGAATGCAGAGGGAGGAGGAATAGAAAGGAGAAGACGTGTGAGAGAGATCAAAAGAGAAGATGAAAGTTGGATGAATGAGAGGCAGTAACTAAGGGAATGACAACATAAGATAAGGATAAAGGGCATGAGAGAGCTTCAGTTTTCATGTAACATGACCTGACTGAGTGCAGCTGCACTTTGTGTGAAGAGGTGTTCCTTGAGCTGTTGCCTGAAGTCTGTGTACCTTTGGACATCTCAGGTTGCTATCATGCTCACTTTCCATAACTCTCCTCCCTACTTAAGCATAGTTCTGCTATATCACTGTACCCAATTACACCTGTGCAAATGATGATGATGATGATGTCTGTGCCCTGCCCACCCTTGTGGCTTGTGAGTGTATGGTAGTGTTTGATGCACAGCGTGGCCTCATTGCATTGTACTGCATAACTTCTCTGTCTGAATGCATGCATCAGTTTTATGCCATGTTCTCCCTGTCATGGCCTATTGTTATGAATCAGGTGCTACCTTTTTCCCAGTGCCACAACTTAATTCATACACTTTAGCTTTGTACAGGGTACTTCCACAGCTGGTTCCTCCAGCACTGTTCACCCGACTTCCCCTTCTCTTCCACATTTGTCATGGGTCTACCTAGCAGTGCTTTACTGTTCCCACTTTGTATTTGTTTTTGTAGCACCATGTTGTGTAGACTGGTGCAGATCACAAATATTGCATGTCTGCAATGCATACTGCAGTGCACCACCGGATGTATCCAAGCAGCTTAAGCAAACCTTTGTAAGTCTAAGCACACATTTGACAGTGTTCCCTGTCTTTGACAGTGCAATGTCGTATGCCATCTCTGCCATGGTTTGGGGGTTGTGGATAAGACTCACCAGCCATGGTAGAAGGCATATCCAACATTGCCTGCAACACACAGCAGTGGACATCACTATGAACTGCCAACTACAACTACTTTGGGAACATCATATCCAAGACTGTGTGGTTCACACTGCGTGCACCTACTTACTAGGTGACCCTGTGAAAAGTCTCCCGATATGAACTGCTATTAAAGGGTGCATGCATGCCAGATATGGGAATCATGGGGACTGCCTGGATGACAGACAGACTTGTTATATGTAATGCACAATACCTGTCAGTTGATGGAATGGAAGCCCTTCCCATCAATATGTCGAATGCCATATGGAGCTGGTAGAGCCTTGATGACTATGTCATTTAGTCAGTGGCCTCCAAAATCTCAAGGAAATGAGTTATGTCGTAGAATGTCTGCATAATGGTGGTTCTCTCATCTCCAGTAAGTGGAAACCAAATATGTTCCTGTACATACTCCAACATCAATTCAAGGCAGATGCCCGTGAAACTCAAGATGTAGCCCCTTCCCCTATTGGATTCTGCAAAGTCTGTGTAACAACAATGGTTAATGTTACACAGACTGTCATGTCCACAGGGATAGACATTCCACACATCCACCTTGTTTCCATGTGAGGGCAGCACATGTTTACTAACTTACATGCAGTGTCTGTTCACCTGGAAGCAGTTGACAATGTCGTAGACATGGAGGTGATGGTAAGTTAGCTGCTGGCAGACCTGCCTTTGATGTGGTAGGTGACTACACACAGCATTAATTAATTATAGAACCATAAGACCTGAAGAACCTTACCTATAAAGCTATAGAAAGGATCATTATGGAATTAATAAATAAGGACATAGGTAATCTACAAACTTTTGAGCCAGTCTAATTTGTATTCATCAAAGGCATATCCTGCCTGCTTAACCTGGATGACTTCTTTGGAAGGTTACTGAAGCAGTGGATGAGGATATATCATTTCACGCAGAATATTTAGAGCTCGCAAAGGTGGTCAGTACCATTCCACACTCAGGTATCATGAATAAACTCTCACAGCTAAATGTAAACCTCTGGGTAACTCACTGGATAGCAAACTGGCTCACAACCAGAACCTATGAAATTAGAGTGGGTGGCAATACCTCCTCCAAAAGATCTGTCATGAGCAGTGTACCACAAAGTTTAGCATTTATTTCTTGGATATCAAAGCAAATATTAAGGGTTTGTGGCTGACCAAATCTGCAGATGACTGTTGACTTGGTGCCATCATAAACTCCCCAGAGGACACCAAAATCTGCCAAGGCAGCTTTTCCCAAGCAAATAGCTGGTGTCAAAACTGTGGACTAAAATTAAATACCAGGAAATGCATAGTTACATCCTCTGGCAAGCATGACTTTCCTTGTTACTATAATGTTGTCAACAAACCACTGAAAGTTGATGCACTAATCAGGGATCTGGGAACCTATGTCGACAATGAACTATCCTTTTTTCACCATGTATCAACTATTGTAAGAAAGTCCTTCTTTATTGCAGAACTTATATATAAAGGTGTACCATCCAGGTCCAGGGTTGTAATCATTCCACTGTACTTGGCTGTCATCAGGCTGATCATTGAATATAATGCCCTATTAAGTATGTACCTGTCCAAATACCTGTCACAGCTGGAGTGACCACAGTGCTTTCTCACCAAAAAAGTCAAAGGCTTGAATCATGAAAATTATGCAGACCATCTCAAAGCCTTATTAGTCTTCTCAGTATCATACAGGCTACTAAGAGGCAAACTCTGCCTCGCATATAGAGCCTCAGCAGACCCTTTTCTGTCAGGACTCTTACTCATTTGCAAGTATAATGACAGTGTGAACACTCTCTCAATGGATATCATTCCCTTTTGCAACATAATTAGAGCACATTAGAGGGACAGGTATGCATCACAGACAGTACGTCTACTATGGAACTGTCTTCCACTCCACATAAAGCAACATACTTCTCGTAATCCATTCAAATGTAATTTGGGTGACTGGATTGGAAACTGCAGATTCAATCCCTGTTTAGTACCTGTGTCCCTCATGGTTAGGGAAACAGGTAAATGTTCCAACATATTCTTGTTTTGCCTAACCCTGGGTTATTCATATGAAAAATATAAAGGGTAAAACTACCATGGGAATGCAAGGCTATGCTTCTTCAGATCAGTATCCTATTAAACATCTGTGAACATCATAGCCACTGTTTCCAAAGACAGACACGAACACATGCTCTCCAGTTGATACTAATGCTACTGCTAGCATTATAACACAAATCCTGGTAATCAGAACAGCTGATCACCATGGCCATCCTCAATAAATGATTATGTTCCTGAATTGATTTATATCATACCTGGCTTTGTCATTTGCATGTGCAATGGTTGTCATTAGTATACTGCTACTTGATTGTGTGCTGTTTTTACAGTCATTAGCATACCATGCATACCGTGCTTTTTCTAAGGTAAAACAGTGATACTACTTTCGTCTTTGAATCGCCCCTTTATACATATCACTTATCATCTTGGTTTTTTTAATAATGTTGTGTGTTAACTGTTTCTGAATATCCCCCACTCCATCCAATATATTTTCATATCACTGGAAAACGGACTGATTGAGTTGCTTATTGTTTAATAGTACTATATGGCTGATAACATACTAAATATATATGTATGTATGTATATATATGTGTGTGTGTGTGTGTGTGTGTGTGTGTGTGTGTGTGTGTGTGTGTGTGTGTATATATATATATATATATATATATAGGTTCATAGGTATGTACTAGGCTAACGGCCCTGGGGCCTTTACAAGCCTAGCCCATAGGATTACCCTGGCATCATGCCACCCAACCATAGTTCCCAGTGCCTCTGTCGAGTAAAGCCACTGGAATGATCCCTGGAGTGAATTTTCTATTTCCCATCCACTCATCAAGATTTCTCTAAAACCAGTGCAGTGCTGTGCTTGACATGTATGGGAAGTTTATTCCATAGCATGGGCAGTCTCTGGGTTATGAACCTGTCCCTCCAGCATGTTCTGTTGATTGTAGTAATATGTCCTTGTCAAGCCCCTACTTAAGCTCCCCACAACCCTACTATATACCTTCTCAGTCCCTCCACATACAGCTAAGTTCTCCACTATTGTGGATACTTATTAAACTCTGCAATCAATACTGTTGAACTTAACTCTTTTTGTAAATATGTAAATATATGTTTTAGTCTGTAGAAATATTGATATGTATATATCATGTGTTTTGCATTTCTGCTTTGTCTCTCTAACATTCTTATATAACTGATTTTGACAATATTTTTGACTCAAATGTTTGATTCTCTGTAAACTGTTTGTGTTTTTTTTTTTTGGAGATTTTCTCCGTGGGTCTCCACTGAAAATGGGCCACAAACCCAGCTGGATCAACCCAGTCAATAAATAAATAAACTAAATCATGTGCCATACACATGGTAAAATCTGAGACATGAACTATGTAACAGTAAAGGCTGAAATGAAAAATGTTTTCCATATGTATTAACCATCTTATGCTCAACTTCTGAGAGACTTGCTTGGCTACAAACATCTGCATTAGAAGCTGAAGTTAAGTAAAACTTGCAGTAGTGTATTTTAGTCTTTTGTTAAGTACAAACGTGCAGTTTTAAAAGTACTGTATTTTCATTTTTTCTGTTTCCTAATTGTGTGTTTCATTGAACAGTGTGCTGTGCGTCTCTCTGCAGTTAGTTCTCCACCCACCCTCCCTGTTCCTGTGTTGGTATTAGTATTGGTGGCTCAGGGATTGCCCGCCCCTGCTGTAAGTCTGTATTAGAACACTCCTCCTGGGTCCATCTCATTTGCTCACTTAACCGAGTACAGTGAGATCATATTCTGAGTCTAGTGTTCACTTGAATTAATACAGAGAGAAGATTTGGGAAGGCAACCCATTTAGGTTCTTCCTTCCTCTCTCATTGCACTTAAAAAAAATTGCACTTTATTCATCTGCTATTACTGTATTTGTGTTTCCTCCTACTTTATTTTGCTTTTCTTAAAAGTACTCAATTTTATTTATTCTGCTACATTTATTACTGCTTGGTAGTAGCCTGATATTAAATTGTAACTATTCTAAGTCTTTTGGTTTAAGCACTTGAGCTTCATGCCAGTTGTTTTACATTAAGAAGGTTTCTGGTCTGCACTGTTGTGGCAGGACAGGTAGCTTACATCCTTCTAAGCTGGGAATTGCTGATTGAAGGCCCAGTGTCTGCTATTCTAAAAGTGTATTAGTTCTGGCTTAAGCACTTTGGCTTCTGACCATTAAGAGGGTTGTGGTCTGCACTCTTGTGGGAGGAGAGGCTGGATTCTGCCCTTCTGAGCTGGGAATTTTTGGTCACAGGCTTATTGTACCTGCTTATTTGAACTGTTTCTTTCTGAAATTAGTGTGCCTTGTTGCTGTAGTATAGACCAAATTCAAGCCTGCTGAATCTAGCTTTGTTTGTACAACTTGAGCACTGATCCAGGCCATCTTTTTTTGGAGAAGGTTCCCTGCACCCTAGTAGCAGGAGTGTGCAGTTAGAACTTGTCTGATTGAAGACTGCTGGAACAGGGCTCAGTTTTGAGCTTTTTTCTGGTTAATTGGGTAACTTGTTTAACTCAGTTTGTTCGTTTTCTATTGTTGTATATATATATATATATATATATATATATATATATATATATATATATATATATATATATATATATTAAAGAAATTGCACTTTATTCATCTGCTTTTACTGTATTTGTGTTTCTTCCTACTTTATTACTAGGGGCATTGACTATAACTCTGATCTGCGATATAGAACAATAAGTAGCCTTTTCTGTGCATTTAAAGTGTTTTTTTGATTGTATCTGCTCTATTTTCTGGAAAAAAAATATATATATATATATATATATATACTTGTTTCCCGCCTTTCTAAGCTAGTATAGTCCAGTTTTCAGGTTAGTACTGAATTCAGGGCTGTGTTTGCCCATACCTTACTTGGATAGAAGGAAGTGTCTCTGTTCACCTGTGAGAGAGGGGAGCTTTTAACAACCTATCTGTCCCTAGAGGAGTGGTTTCATTCCAGAAATTAGTAGTTTATTGGCCATTTTGGGCTAATTTCTATCTCTTTCATTCTCCTGCTATAAATACCGCATTTGTCCAGTTTTGCATGCCGGTTAGCTAGGGTAAAACTATTCCCAGCTCCACAAAGTCTGCTCTTCAATTTTTTCCTTGGAACTAGACAAACTTTCAACTTAAGCACTCAAGCCATTCATTTCTCATCCCGGCACTTGCTCAAATCTTATAGCAAGCACTTATAAACCCTAGCACTAGACCCTGCTGTACTGTACAGAAAGACAAGGCTGTCTATTCGACCTTACCAGCCATCCAGTAAAACAGTTCACTGTACCTATCCAGGCATGTCCAAAGGGCAGCTTCAGGTATACTCTCCAGTCCAACTGGTGAATCTGGGCATTTTGAGGCAATGTTACAACTGCCTCATGTACACAGACAACTCTCTCCTACCAGCAAACACTAACACATGCGAGAGATGCAATTATACAGCCAAACTGGAGGCTAAGCTCTCTCAACTCAAAACTGGATCAGACAGTCAAGAGAAGAAGGGAAATACTTGCATCACACTACCAGTCTCACATAGACCCATTAAACCAGCACTGGCAAAAACACACATAAATACATGAAAACATACTCGGAGGCTCTAAATAAAAATCTGCAAAACCAACAGAGATCTCCAAAGCAAACAACCAAGAAACCTCCACCCCCCAACACAAACCATGAAACACATACTTCACAAAACCAGTGTGCCATGCAATCACAGCCCTTAAGGCAAAATAACATACCCAACATACTAGTAATAGGTGACTCTATAGGCAGGTACACTGATGTCCCACTCACTAGGCTGAATAAGGAGAAGGTTACTGTTAGCTGCCTGTCGGGTGCCAGGATCCACCACATAACACAAGCACTCAAGTCACTCCAGAACAAGTACAAATATGACTCTGTCATTGTCCAAGTTGATGTGAATGTCCTGAGCCATACTTCCCTGGACTACATGAAAAGAGACATGGAAGAGCTCTCTGATCACATAGCCCAGGCGGGTATGACCCTGACCCTGAGTAGCATCCTGACCTCACCACCCTCACGGTATAAAGAAAAAATTCTCGATTTCAACAATTGGCTAAGTTTCTGGTGTCATTCAAAGGGGATCCAGTGTCTGTCCACCTGGGATGACATGCTCGACAAGCCACTCTGCTTCACTAGAGATGGCTTGCACCTGTCACCCTTAGGCTTTCAAATACTGGCCAAGGCTCTTGCCACCCCCATAGTGCCTTCTTTAGGCAAGGCTCAAAAGACAAACCCACCACCGTAAATAGCACAAGTAACAAAAAACTGAGGGTAATGCTACTCATTGTCAGAAGTCTAAACCTCAAAATGCATGCACTCGAAGCACTCCTCAGTATGGAGAAAATCGATATATGTGCAGTAACAGAAACCTGGTTTAAGACTCCAGGGAGCACCCAAGCACTACCAGGCTATAACCCATACCATACATTTCGGCCACAGAACCCAAACCAAAATACAAAAGGCGGGCGTGTATCCATATTCATCAAGGATACCCACACCTTCAGGTTAGTGGCACAGCACGATGCTTCAGAGATCATCCACGTGCAACTAACAATGGGCAAAACTACAATTCAAATTGTAGCTTACTACAGATCAGCCACCATGTCCCAGGACTCCCATTCTGCGTTTCTGGAAACACTGGGAAACATAAAGGTCCTACCAAATACCCTAATATTGGGTGATTTCAATTACCCAAACATTAACTGGGAGAACTACTCAAGTACTAACTCCCTTGCCCAACATTTCCTAGAATTTATAAACTCAAATGCCCTGGTTCAACTGGTCAACACTCCCACCAGAGGTGACAACATATTGGACCTGGTCATCACCAACATGGGCGACCGGTGTTCCACACCAGAGGTCAACCCCTCGCTGGTTAGATCTGACCATAAACAAATCACTTTGGATATCTACATTCCGCCTCCACCCCCCAGACAAGGAAACCACCGTGAAAAACTTTTCAAAAGCAAACTTCACGTTACTTAAGACCGAGGCGGAATGTTTCAAAGCCCCCATGCTGAAGGATAACGCTGTCCAAGGTGCAAAATCCTTTACTAATGCATTCTACAGGCACCTACAAGAATGCATCAGTCATGCCATCCCAAGCAAAACCAAGACTCACTCCTCCAAGAAAAGGAAACCAGTCTGGTGGACTCCTGCCATAAACAAGCTATACAATAGAAGGAGGAAACTAGTACAGAAAAGAGTAAAATCTCAAGAAGGAAAGACATCCTTGATCAGTATCAGCAAGATACTATGATCCCTCATAAAATCATCCAAGGAGAGCTTTGAAAGAAAAATTGCCAAGAACTCCAAAGATAACCACAAGGCATTCTTTAGCTATGTCAAGAATCTAAGTGGCAATGATCAGATCTGCTCGGAGTTAGTGCAGAATGGCACAAAGTACACTGAACCGACCAATATCGCCAACATACTGGCAGACAGGTTCAGCGCAAACTTCACCCCCCTCTCACCCCCAAAAGGGCCCATAACCATACCAGAAGAATGTAGAGTCCCTGAAATCACAGACATTCAGGTTAAAACAGCCCTTTCCAAAGCCAAAACACAGCATCAATGGGACCGGATGGTGTCCCAGGCTGCATCCTACATGAGCTCAAAGATGAACTAACCCCTCACATAAACACAATGTTTAAACTCAGCCTCTCCACAGGCTATGTACCCATAGAGTGGTGCACAGCAATGGTTATTCTGCTCCACAAAGGTGGAGCCACAACAGACCCCGGGAACTATCGCCCTATAAGCCTGACTAGTTTGGTCTGTAAGGCTATGGAGTGCATCATCATGGAACTCATTAATGGAGACATTGTGAATCTCAAAACACTGGACCCTACCCAGTCCAGCATTGTTAAGGGCAGATCATGCCTCCTAAACCTGGTGGGCTTCTTTGAGACAGTTACCAAGGCTCTAGATGAGGGAAAGGTGGTACACACAGCCTACCTAGACCTCGCTAAGGCCTTCAACACTATTCCCCAGTCTGGTATTATAGACAAGCTCACCAGCCTGAACATAAACCCATATGTCTCAAGATGGATTGCCAACTGGTTCATGGACAGAACCCACATGGTGAGAGTTGCAGGAGCTAGGTCCGACTCTAAACCGGTTACAAGTGGCGTTTCCCAGGGCTCAGTCCTAGGACCCCACCTGTTCGACATATACATCTCACAGGTACAGGCAAGCACAGGAGGACTATGGCTGACCAAGTTTGCAGACGACTGCAAACTAGGGGCTATAATTGACTCTCCGGCTGACACAGACATCTTCCAAAAGGGTCTCACTGAGATGGATACCTGGTGTCAAAATCATGGCCTCAAGCTAAATGCCAAAAATTGCATAGTCACCCCCTTTGGAAAAAACAAAGTACCCACAAACTACCACATATGTGGTAGTCCCCTAAATACAGAAGACGTAGTAAGGGATCTGGGGACCCAAGTAGATACTAATCTGACCTTTGATAATCACATTGCCAAAGTGGTTACAAAATCCTTCTACGTGGCCCACCTAATCACAAAAGGGTTCACATCCAGATCAAAATAGGTCATTGTGCCCCTCTACTCATCACTCATCAGACCCATCATAGAGTATAATGCCCCATTTGGGATGTACCTTACAAGACACCTGCAACAGCTGGAAAGACCACAGAAGTACCTCACCAAGAGGATCACTGGCCTCAAACAGATACCCTATGCAGCTCGACTGAAGAAACTCCAGCTGTACTTGGTTGCATACCGCCTACTCAGAGGTGATCTCTGCCTGATATACAAGGCCATGTCCAACCCAGAATTGATGGACATGCTCCACCTAAAGAAAACCTTATCCCCTCGAGCCACACACTCTAGGGATCTAAACCTCACCACAGCAATAAATAGGACATGCTGGAGGGATAGATTCCTGTCCCAGAGACTTCCCATGCTTTGGAACAAGATTCCAGTCTACATTAGGCAGAGCTCCTCACTAACACTCTTCAAAAGAAACCTTGACGAGTGGATGGGAAACAGAAAGTTTACCCTGGGGATCACTTCAGTGGCTCTGCTGGACAGAGACACAGGGAACTAATCTAAGAGGGCAGTGAAAGACAACACATTCTGGTTAGGCTTATAAATGCCTTCGGGCAGATAGCCTAGTACCTACCTATGAACCTGTGAACCTATAAAACAGTTGTCAAAACTGGGTCTATATCACATCGTCAAACTTGTATAAGTTTGAACGATGTAATATCGAACCCAAAAGACTAAAATGCAAAAATAGCGAAGCCACGGCACATCGATTTTTTTCCCCAGGGGAAAAAAATCGGTGGGCAGTTTTCGTGGCTTTGCTATTTTCTCCACTGTGGTGCAATCTCGGAGTTCGTATATTTAAGTAGGGGGGATGTGGGTGGCACAGCCTCCCATGATGGGCGGTGTGGGGGGGCAAAGCCCCACACTTTAGTTTTAGTTTAAGGTTTATGGGGGTTTTTTGTTAGGGAACAGTGATTTTTTTCCCTGGGAAAATAATTGCTGTTCTGTGTGTTTGTTATTGTGCGGTTTCAGACTTTTGGGTTTAATATTACATCGTTCGAACTTATACAAGTTTGACGATGTGATACAGACCTGTCAAAACTGTATGGGATTAGAGACTGTGAGAAAAGAAAACATGAAAGATAATTAAGGACAAATGTGAAATCAGAGTGGAAGGTGATGTCACTATGTGAAAGATAGAAATGGTGAGGGTTATAATCCAAGGAAGGAAACTAAAGTAAGAAGTATAAGTTTTGTCAAGGAAAATGACCCTGATTTCTTAAAAGGTTGAGCAGATGAAGTTGTTATAATATTTGAATGGGGACAGAATGCATATAATACCTGTTGGGTAAGGCTTTCCTTAAGTATTCATATGAGGAACGGTTAGCAGACTGTTAGCAGGAGGGAGAGTAAGGTAGTAGATGCAAGTGATAGAAAGAGGGAAGCTAATGTATGAGGTTAGTTAAGACCAAAACTCAGTTTAACATACAAGAGAGAACAATGAGTATCTATGTATTTTATTTGCAAACAGGATTTTTAAGATTTTGAGTGAGAACACTACATTGTTCAAGTTTAGTGGCTCTGGGATTAGTCAATGACAGTACTTTATAAAGGAACTAGAAGTGTTGCTTAAATTCTGTTTTTGTACTGTTATTGCCAAATACATTGTGTGCTGTGACATTAATAATAAACACAGGCTTACGTAATATAGTGTACAAAACTTTTCAGAACTACTTATATGCTACTGCAGAGTTAACAGCCTAGTCATAGTTACAGTCCTAAAAACGAAATGGTCAATGTCACCATAGTAAATTACATGTCATTGTCTTTTTTTATAACTGCTCAATGTACATTATATGTAATGCTTTCAGCAATATGATAAACGCAAATGTATACACTTTCTAAAGCAAGGCAAAGATCAACCTTTGTCTCCCTAAGAAAATCATTTTCTCATATAACAAAAGGGATTAGGGCACTAATGGCGTCTTAGAGAATTTAACTGAGACCTGTTATCACAAATATTGGAATTATTTTATGTATCTCATCTGCTAAACTTGTAAGAACTCAGCATTATTGAAGTGGGACTGTTCTGTTTTGTTCTGTCTTTTATTGCCCCCTAGTGTCATAGTTTAAGTTCTACATGTACTGGAGGATACAGGAATTATGTTCCTTAAGCGTTTTTGCTTCGTCCATTATTATTATTGCTATTATTATTATTAGCTTGTGGGAAAACTAATGAGTCAGTAGAGTGAGGAAGGAGTTTTGTTGTTCAGATGGTCAGGACAGTGAGTGTCAGAGAATGTATACTTAAGAAAGAAAAAAAGAAAAAGAAAGAAATAGGAAATGTGGCTTCAAACTTGAATGAGTGTTACACATAACTCTTGGTTTTGTATCTTTATGTATTATTTTTATTTTTGCACTGTCTGCACAAGGTAATTTCCAGTAACAATATTATTTAAAGGAACTTCATCACATAACTACATATGATTCTGTCAAAAATAAAAATGTAACGTCTGTCCATATAGTCTTTTTAAAGACTGTTTAATCTCTATGTATTTACATGTATGGTTAACTACAAACTCTGGGGCTTTGTGCTCATTTCTTTCAATAAATTGTTGGAATTTTTAGACCCATGATTTTTCTGTCATATCACCCGATTTCTTTTCATTATGTCCCAGTAAGTTGTTTAGTTCCTCCACTTCACTTTTTTTTTTCCTTTCAAAATGAGTGCTTCTGAATGAATGTCCAAGGACAGAGCTCACCCTTTCACATTTAGATATGTTATTTTGGTCATTTCAATGCCAAGAATATCAAATCTGCTTTTCTCTGTTTGTATGTAGGATCAGAGGATAGCCAAAATGAGCAACTGTATGCCTTTAAGCCATTAAATCCTTCAATTCTTAATATATTCTTCTTGATGAACAGAAATGTCATTCTAACCTGACAGA
The DNA here is from genome assembly GCF_019279795.1 of Protopterus annectens. NCBI lineage: Eukaryota > Metazoa > Chordata > Ceratodontiformes > Protopteridae > Protopterus > Protopterus annectens. Next base: position 820,000,777 of record NC_056729.1, read on the forward strand.
AAAATAGCATGTATGCTGTCATCAGTCTCTTCACTGTACAAAATAAAATAAAAAGAAGAAATCCTAGATAAGATGAAAAGAGGGACTTGATAAAAAAACAAATGATTGTATATGTTGTCCATGACTGAAGTAGATCATGACAACTATTTTCAGCTGCCAGTTTAACTTAAATATACTCATAAACTGGGATTGAGAAACATTGGCTCCATTGCAGTAGGCAACCATGTTTGACAAGCAGCCATGCACATGGTGTGATTCAGAGACACACCAATCACGAGCAGTGAAGATTGAATAGTATAGCTGCTTGAAATATACATGTCATTAAGATGGTAATGAGTAAAAGTACTAAAATGAGGGACTTTGTATATGAAAATAAGTCAAAACAAGAGGCAGAGTGATTCTTAAATGTATAAGGAGAGCAACATGATGTGCGATCACTACTGTGAATGACCAAGGGAAAAACCTGATGTACTTGTAGGTGAATAGAAGAAATATGTTAAGGGCTATAGCAGCTTTAGTGAATGTGTATATACAGCAAACTGTTATTGTCTCTAGTGGACATGGTGGTGCATGTTATTACACTCAGAAGTACCATGTCATCTGATTGAGCTTAACATTTCATGGTCTTCACAACACCAATATTGTAGTCTAGTATCGTGTGGATAGACACCATACAGGAGCTAGTAGATGTGCTGACCTTATCTGTAGGCATGTGGAAGTCACAGATTACTTATCTCATTTGATATTAAGACATGTATGGCTTTACCTTTTTAGCTACAGTGATCTTTCAGTGACCAACAGGGAACACAGTGGGGGTATCCCAGGCATCTGCCTTGAAAATACTTCATTGGTTTCTCAGTGCCATACTACAGCATGTGGGGGGAGCATATGTGCCTCCCAAGTACCATGGAAGAGAGGTGAAATGCCATGTGGGATTTTTATTTAAATAGCCTTCCCACTTCCCTAAGGTGGTGGGGGACATAGGCTGTACCTGCATTGAAATAAATACCCCTCCTGGTGTCCTGGGAAGATGGAATGTGAAACGTGAAAGGTATCATTTCATCAACTGCCAGATGATCTGCAAGGCACAGGGTGTCATTTACAATGTATCTACAGGCCACCCAGGCACTTACCATAACTGCCACATATGGAACACATCTGAGCTTTATCAGTGGTTTGCTAGGGATGACTTCACCCTGGAGTATCTTACTGGCAGTGTTGTGTATGCCCTGGGAACATGATCAATGGCACTCATACAAAATTCCCAGATTGTGACAGACAGTGCATTCTGCTATGCTCACAAACCTGGGTCATCAAGGAGTGTGTATTTGGACTGCTGAAGGCATGCTGTTACTGCCTAGATGCATGTGGTGATGCCCTGCCGTATGACCCTGGCACCTGTGCAATGATATTCTCAGTGTGTGCAATGCTACACAACATAATAATGAGTAAGCAGTTGTAGCAAGGAGGCCATATGAAGGAAAAATATCTCCCAGCACACGGTGTGGTAAAGTGTAAGCCAGATGAGGAGTTGGTGGTGCACCCAGCATCAGAGGCTGTACATGCTAGACAGTAGCTGCAGGTGCAGTATGCTGTGACACTGGCAAAGAGACAGCAGTTTGCATATAGCATAGGGGCATAGTAAAGCATATTCACTACAGTAAAACTGATGTAAGCAAGCCTAATACCAGACTGTCCCTACCCATCCATAGGATGACCACACTGTGCATCATATATGGGCTACCCAATCAATAAAATACAAAGGGCAGGGTGCAGTTATCATCATTTTTTACAAATGGGGGATGGAACATGAGTACTCAATGTCTTTCACAAGGAAATATGTGAGTGCTGTATAAACTAAAAATGTATGACTTCACTGTATCTGTGAGGTGGGTCTGCAGGGGATTATTGCTAAAAGCTTTGTATAAGGCCATTGTCACTGATTGTTTAAGTATGTAAGGCACTGGGGGCTGTAGTGATTGCGTGTGTGTGTGTGTGTGTGTGTGTGTGTGTGTGTGTGTGTGTGTGTGTGTGTGTGTGTGCGCGCGCCCACACCTATGCTGGTACACTGCCTCAGCAGTAGGCACTGCACTGTGGCTCGGTCTAATGTGCAGGTCCAGGGCATGCATAGATGATGGGTGGGCATCCCATGTGCATCCCTGCCCATGGGAGGTCCCTTTTATTGGAGTGTCATAGATAGTAATGCAGTCTTGGCTAGATGTATGTCTGCTGCATGACAGTGAGTCATATCCATTATGCGATGTGGCACTAGGGTGATTACAGCATGACATCAAGGACACTATCCTCTGTCTGTACACATCTCCACACTCAGTGTCACTGTGGAGCTAGTGATGTTGTATGACTGTGACTTTGGCTTAGCCCATCTATAATGACTGCACTTAGCAGAGGCAGAGGTGGAGCAGCTATATGAACCACACCTGGCACTCAACATGGAAGCATGTCAGCAACTACCATGCACAAACAGGTGATCAGTCCCATCAAAATGGGCACACATTTGGGAAATACACTCCTGTAGCCCATCATGCAGTACTTGCACTATCTTTGCAAAGGCAGGTGATGCTAGCCTGTGTTTCCATGATAGCTGTGCACATATGTGGGGTTGCATTTATTGACACAGCTTGTTCTGGGTGAATGTGATACCTATGATACCTTTGTCCACCAGTATGCATACCCACATGCTCATCTCCATGACCTATGTAGTTTGTTTGACATAGATGGCTTAGCCACAGTGTATGACACACTGCACTGACCGTGTCCACACCAACCTGTCCATGTGTGGTATATATCTTGGGTGGTGTCCACAAGTGCAGAACCTGTGTCTATGGTATGATATGGGGATGTGATCTGCACATTCCTGTAGGCTATCATGCAGTATTTGCATTATCTCTGCAAAGGCTGATGTGATGCTAGCCTGTGTTTCTATGATAGCTGTGCACATATGCTGGGTTGTATTCATTGACACAACTAGTTCTGGGTGATTGTGGTACCTATGACATCTTCATCCACCAGTACGCACACCTACATGCTCATCCCTATGCCCTATGAAGTTTGATTGACATAGAGGGCTTAGCCATAGTGTGTGACACACCGCACTGACTGTTTGTGTCCACACCAACCAGGCATTTATATGTGGTATTTATCTTGAGTGGTGTCCACAAGCACAGAGGCTGTGTTTATAGTATGAGATGGGGATGTGGTCTGCACACTGTGTGTCAAATGCTGACACTGTATTCCTTAACCATGCCTGGTGCTCACCACTACCATTGTCAGACTTTAACCTGATTCAAACATCAGGCAATGAAGTTCCACAGTGGTGGAACCAGATAGAACAACATCTGTGAAAATGCCAAAACAGACGACCCAATAGAAGTGCAACACAACATCTCTATTTCATTCAATGAAAATAGTGGTCCTAATTGGTAATATATTCTTACATTGTGCAGGTGTCTTTGACACTGTCGTAACTAATATACAAGAATTAATAACTTCAGTCTCATGTTAAGTACTAAAATTATCAAACAATATAATTTATGCCATAATAGAAAGGAGTGCAGTACACTTCTAGGGCATCGCCAACTGATACTCAAAGGACATGCTGCAACTCAGCTCCAAGATCTAATACCCCACCTTTGGTACATGACAACTGATTCCTCACACAGAGACACCAGAAGCTCCTCCATCTCCACCAGTGGTAGTCTGAGCTATTGCTTGTCTACCATTGCCCTAACCTCCTGTGCAAGGCAGATTGCTCATTTGTCAGTGACAAACATAATATTGGTGGCCCTATGTCTAACCTGCCCATACTAACATACTTGGTCATCAACAGCATTAATATCAGTTACAGTATACTTCCAAGCATGGTCACGAGCCCAAGCAGCTATCAGTCATGAAGACAGAAGGCCCTTACCAGGCATGTTGTCATGTGGAAAAGGAACAGGCAGTATAAGTGTGCAGTAAAGGCTGCTTAACAAACTAGACTAACTATAGTGTACCATGCATCCTGTACACTTGAATGGGAATGCTAATATCTACTGATAAGAGTCAGCTGTACAACCCTACTCAGCTAGCTGGCACAGGAACAACCCCCGTAACAAACATACACACTCAACCCGTGGAGCTACCCACAATACTGCAACCAACCATGTGGCATCCCCCCATGTGCCAGACTACAGTGAGCAATGCAGTCTGAAACATGCACCTGTCTTGTTGATGCTGTAGAACAGGAGAGAGGATTTACTATTTAGTTGTGTACACCGACTACACACTACACATAACCAGACGTTGGCAGTAGACACCCCTGCTGTAGAAGATGTAAGGATGTACTGTTACTATCACTATTACAGAGTCATGTTGATGCTATAAACAGGCATGTCTGTCCCAAGTTAATGTTAAAAACAGGTATGTGTGTCCCAACATATCACAAGACAGTGTTGGCCTAACACCTTTAATTGCTGCATTCCACTGTATCTTTGTTTATGCTCCTCATTACCCTTCACAGTAGTTCTGTGCAATCTCATTCTGCTCCTGCTGAGTACTTTAGACTTAAAACATTTATCAATGACTGCAAAGTACCTTGCATCAAGTATTACCACTTGGAAGCATTAGCTAACAACTTGTCCTCATTCAAATGTCAGGACTTATGATATCGAATTCCAAAAAAGCAGAAAAAGAAATTCAGAAAATGGAGGAGAAGAGTAAACATTGAACATCACTCCCATTCTTTAAACTTGTTTCTTGTAGAGGGGAAGCCCACTTACACACCTTAATAAGGGGGACAGGCCCTCTCCCCTCAAACATATACATACACAGACACACACACACACACACACACACACACACACACACACACACACACACACACACACACACACATACATATATATAAATATATAGATATAGATATAGATATAAACAAACTTCAAGATTGCTATACCTTAGCAAATTAATGTAAGTCTGGATTTTCAGTCTTTCGGTTTCTATACTACATTATTAGGCATTTCATATTCCAGCATTTTAAATGGTTACTGTTAACAACCGATGTCATGGAAGTGTAAGGAAAATATTGCACATATCTTCAGCAATTAGATCTTCTGCTTTCCTCAGGGTCAATTACCTTCTTCAGGTGAAATCCTAGGCAAATTAGAGTTCTACAACTTCCATAGCATTGTGAGCCTCTCAGCTGCCTCTGGGGTTTATATCATGCTGATTTGGGCCTCTGAGCATAATGATTATGAACATTAGGGCTCAGCTTGTGAATATTTCTGTATGGCTCATTCTTTTAGTACCTACTACAGGAAGAGTCTGATGTACAATTCTGTAGTACATTGGGCACATACATGAGCACCTCTGAAGCACACTGTGTCTACATGTCAAAAAGAACTCACCTGCACTTCCCTGGTTAAGTCTAGTAGGGATGAAGATGCTAAACATTACTGTTTCTTTACTAGTTAAAGTACATGCTGTAAACCAAAACTCTGCCATATTTCAAATCTTCCATTCCCTTTTGCACATGTTTAAAATGGCATGGTCCATTTCAAACCCTGCCACTCCTAGCACTACTTAGTTGCTCAGTATTACAGGGCAATTCTGAGAATGGGAAGTGGGCATGACCAAGAGATGCCAACCATAATTCTCTAGTATGAGACCTAGTGTATGAACATGACATCTGTTAGCAGTGGTAATTGAGGGCTCCATGGTGATATACACAGGAGGGAAAGATCTTGGGACCATTTGCTGGGGAATTGTTATTAGGGTCCCCAGTATAAGGTGGATAAATAGCACTGCTTCACCAGGGTAATTGCTAATGCTACTGATATTCCCCGAAGCTGATGAGCAGTGCAGGTACCACGACAGTGACCTGAAGAGAAGCCATCCAGAAGTTCTTCACTAATGGGAAGAAAAGTTGAGAGTGAAAGCTGCTGAGGCATTCTATAAGTATACAAGTGTAGACTGCGCAGTAATTGTATAACTCTAATCTGTTCCACAGCCCAGTAGGCCATAGTGGAGAATGCTGTGCTGTACTGGAGGAGGTTGTGCTGCCCATATAGGTGCACAGGTGAGTACACCTGCTTTTATAGTGTAGTAAGAGGTAGAGATACCTTTTCCTCACTATAAACCTTGGAAAAACTCATCCATAAAACAATACAGACATATTAGGCAGATTAACTGTGGGGGATATGTTATCACTTTTTGGTAAGTGTTCATAACCTGTCAGCTGTCAACATTAGTTATGCTTCTGCAGTATTCAGTTAGAATATATATTGTTCATTGCTGAGTGTTTGAATTTAGTAGTGCTGCCTAAGTAGCTCAACAAGTAACACATCCACATTTAGTAGTGAAAAATCAGAAGGTTTTGAGTTCTATTCCAACACCAGGTTCTATGATTCCTTTTCCACACACACACACACACACACACACACACACACACACACACACACACACACATACACACACACGTGTGTGTGTGTGTGTGTATAAATATATATGTGTGTGTGTAGCTATGTCTGTGTATATATATATATATATATATATATATATATATATATATATATATATATATATATACACATATATGTACAGTATATGGCTGGACTGAACCAAAAGACTGAATCCCAAAATACTGAAAACTCAAAATACTAATGGATAGAATTTATCCCTTCTCCATTGTTGTATGATCTTGGAGTTAGTATATATAATTAGCAGGGGGTGTGGGGGGCATAGCCCCCCCACTTGAGGGGTGCATGTGGGGTTTGCTTCCTGCATTAAAAATGTTTCAGTATTTTGAATTTTCAGTATTTTGGGATTCAGTCTTTTGGTTTGTCAGTCTTCTGACGTAGACCCATATATATATATATATATATATATATATATATATATATATATATATATATATAGATAGGAGTGCTACAAAATCCTGAAAGCCCAAAATCCTGAAACCCAAAATCCTGAGACCAAAATCGTGAAAGTTCAAAATACTGAATCTCATAACACTGAAAACACACAGGATACCAACACTTACTATATACCAGCACAAGTACATACAGAAACATATTACCCTTCAACTATAAGCAAGGGGACAAGCCCCCTGGGCCCCCCCTGCCCTCCCATGTGGGAGGTTGTGCCCCCTCCCACCCACCTGCCTGAATTCATATTCGAATCTGAGCATGAGCAGCAGCCCTTGCAAGCTACAAGATGCTTGAGTCCCTAGATTCAAGACATTGTTCTTGTGTCTGGGACTGTGATGCTTGTAAGACCACTACTGCAATTGCGCTTGACCTACATACCTACTTGACACTAGATTTTACAAAAAATGTAGACCTCATCCTTTTTATTACTGACATATTAACCTCAGAAAACTAGACCATGACATGTTCTGCTAAACATCCTGACAATGGAACTTGGACATTGGATTTTGCAAAAAATATGTACAGCTTCCTTTCATTACTCCGACATATTAAGCATAAGCGGATCATTTACCTACACAGGGCCATCCTGGAGGTATCCCAATAATACCTACAACAGACACCACAAAGGCAAGAGAATTCTGTGGACAATGTGTACTTTTGGCAATGTTCAGACAACAATCAAGATTGGTTTATTCCACTTTAAGACCCATTGGGTTTCCTTGACAGTTTGGTTAATTGACCTAATAGGCATTTATATTTTGTTTCTGATGGCTAAAAGAATGTTTTGCATATCCTATTTATTCTGGATACTATTATTTAATCACAAGCTTCCAGTGTGATCCATTCCAGGTTCATTGGTGGAATCTTTAGCAGCAGATCTGACAAAGCCATTAGCAAAAGCACAGCGGAAACACTCACAATATTACCTGGAATTATTGGAAAAAATACTTCTATGTATGCTAATATTTTTTTATATCTCGGGGACCATCTTTGCTAAGAATAGAGCAACTGGATTAAAATGAAACTCAAGCTTAAAGGGTTAAACAGAAACATTCTTTGTGATCGGCAGACCTCATGGTGAAACCCTGAACACAACCCTGACACTCCCTCTCCCATCTCCCATAGAGAACACTCCCAGGGGGACTGAACCAGAAGGACGCCCCATGTGTATGCATATAAAATTCTGTAAAAGTAGGTAATAAAATCAGACTAATGCAGCACTCATCTGCCTCAACACTGTTGTTTTTAACCTCATCAACCTCCTACAAAGAGTAGGTGCAACTCTACCTGGAGACTCTAACCCTAAGGGACAAGTGACTTTGGATGACCCATGGCAAATGACCAAGGTGTTTGAGGTCCTGACACCAACTGCATCTCCCCTTGAGATCTCCACGCTAAAGCTCAGACCACAGGGAACACATAGCAAGTAGAAACTCACCAAGAAGGGATCCAGACCATTGATGGCTTAACACCAACTACAGCTATCCTAATGGTGGGTGTAGTGCTTTGGTCTTTTACTTAATTTGGCTCACCCCTGGACCCTAAAAAGTGAAATTGTCAACTGTCAGGAATAATCTACAACTGAGAAGCACCATTGTTATCAGGTTTGCATTTTTTTATACACACACACACACACACACATATATATATATATATATTTATATATATATATATATACGTGTGTGTGGTGTGATATATATATATATATATATATATATATATATATATATATATATATATATATATATTTATATGTACAGATGGGTCTACTTCAAAACATTGAAATCTCATAACATTGAAATGCAAAACACTGAGACCATAACATTAAAAACCCAAAACAACAAAAACTCAGAATACTGAAAGTGTGCATTATAACATAGAAAACTACAACAAACATGTAAATAACATCCCCCTCCACCTATAACAATACTAAAGTAAAAAACACACTTTTTACTGTGTTTCTTCAGGGGGGCAAGCCCCTCTACACCACCCATATGGGGGGCTGTGCCCCCCACACCCTGTAAATTAAATATACCAACTCCTAGATTGCACTAGAGTGGAAAAAAGTTAAATTTCCTAACCCCACGGTAACATGATCAACATACAGAATGTTAACATGTGAATGTGTTGTCTTCATGGCAGTTAAGTTAGTGTTCCGAGAAGTGCTGTAAGAAGTGAATAGAGGAAAAAGTGTTTATTTTACAAATCTGTACATGTTTTTAGACCATACAGCTAAGTGATTTAGACATTAATTATGTTTACATTCTGAATGGTGATCGTGATACAGAGAGATTAGCAAATTAACTTTTTTCTACTGTAGCGCAATCTTGGAGTTCGTATATTAAATTTACAGGTGGTGCAAAATGTAGTAAAAAGTGTGCTTGTTAGTTTGGTGTTGTTATAGGTAGAGGGGAAGTTATTTACTTGTGCATTGTAGTTTTCAGTCTTATGATGCAATGTTTCAATGTTCTGAGGTTTTGTTGTTTTGGGATTTCCTTGTTATGGTCTCACTGTTTTGAAGTTCAATGTTATGAGATATCAATGTTTTGAAGTAGACACACACACACACACACACATATATATATATATATATATATATATATATATATATATATATATATATATATATATTACATAGGTGTTGTGTGTGTGTGTGTGTGTGTGTGTGTGTACACACGTGTGTGTGTGTGTGTGTGTGTGTGTGTGTGTGTGTGTGTGTGTGTGTGAAAAAGTGAAAAATAGGTATTCATTTCTAATGTGCTATAGTGTGATATTTGTGTTATTCTTTCAATAATTTTCCTATTTTAATTAGTCTTTATTGCAGCTAAGCCATGGCTGGAAAAAGGCAAATGTGATTCAGCTACCTGCTCATAATAAAATTAAAAAATAAAATATATATTTTTCATTATTTTAAGCACTGAGAAACATGGATTGCTTATATAGTTCATAATAAAGGATTATTTGTTGAAGGAGTAGGGCTTTTCTTCCCTGTAGATAATAACTTTGACAGTAAGAACATCCTTTTTCTTTTGTAAAGTAGCCAAAGTAAGCCTGAAGAGTTCCCGACTTTAATCAAAAATATGAATGGCTGTCTAGCTGCTTTTCCATATGAATGCTGCATTATTTTGGCTTTATCCCTTCAATGTATTAGTTAGTTACTTACATAGGTAGTAAAAGGGTTTCTCTGATATGGAAACATCAGTGAAGGACTCAATTATTAGGCCAGGACTTTGTCCTCATAAGGTAGAGGTATCTACCCATCTAACTTCCCTTTCTGCATTGTGTTATTATCCTGTGGCGTGATGACCTCTGAAAAAAATACTCTATAACTTCTACCAGAGTAACAAATCTTATTTAGCTATTTTGAATGATTGAGAAAAAACAGGGGTCTGTTGATTTGCCCATGATTAAAACAGAATTTGTTGGAGCATGTAAACCTCCCAGAACTTGTAGTTAGACAACTTTGTGACTCTTCTGATTTAGTTTCCTACTTCATTAAGCAGGGACAAAGTTGATTTCCGTCCAAGTACTAAGAAAAGAGGAAGGCTTCAAACTGGACTGTGGAATTCCTTGGCAAGCTCTTTAAGCAGGTGTTACCAAGGGGTCAGCATGTGTGAGATCCTAGACAAAAGTTATTCAGTGAATCTTTCAGTTCTAGAAATGGATATATTTTTCAGTTGTAAAAATTCCACACTTCCTTGATGAAGCACACTTGATGTATGGTCTGCAAGTTTCTGGGTAGGGACATTGTCATCAATACATTAATTTCATTCTTATTTAGAAAGTCTTGACCAAGTCAATGCAAGATAGAGGAATAATCTGGGAGGGTCACTAACAGTAAATCATAGCTTGTGGGCTTGCTCAGCAGATTGGCTGCACTGGTCTTCTCATTTCTTCTATATCTGTTTTCTTTCTTACAAAGGCTAACACTCATCTCATGCAAAAAAAGGTACTGACATAGTAGGTCTGAGGTTCCCTTTGCTGACAGGTGCCCTCTTTACTTCTTATTGCTGTTGAAAAAACACTGTTTGCTCAGCTGTGTGTTGAACAAGTTATGCTGAGTACTTGTCAAGTAAGTATTTTGCATGATAAAATTTCAATAAAAATTGTGAAAACAATCTTCATTTTGTTTCCTGCTTTTAGGATATACTTTCCAGTTCAGAGTTCATAAGTAAACATGCTTGCAACAGACAAATTGCACTTAAAAACTTCCAATACAAGTAGATTTCCATTTTAGCTCTTAACTATTTATTTATTTATTTATTTGCAGTTTGTTTTCCAGGATAGTCCATTGGGCTTCAAGCAGCCCATTTTCAATGGAGTCCTGGGGAGAAAAGCTCCAGAGAAATACAAATACATAGTATAGAAAGAGCACAAATCCATAATATACATTTCAATTAAATGTTAAATACATATTTTGTATAGTACAAACCCATATTGCACAATTCAAATAGATGTTACATTATACAGAAATAAAAAAAGATTTTCATTAGGAAAATTACATCAGGTTAATTCAGTAAGTAGTAGTTTTTTTTTTTGTTTTTTGGGGTTTTTTTTTAAGGGAATTACAGTGAGGTAATGTTTTAGTCATTGGTTGAATATGTCCCAAGGGATGTAAAACTTTAGGAGGTAGTGACAGGCAACAAAGTTTGGAAAATTAGGAAGAAAGTGTGGTAGGCCTTCTTTCAGAGCTGGGGAAACTGGCTTTCTGAGATAGAACGATTAATTAGTATGGCTTCTGCCACTACTTTTAGGAAGTAGGAGGGAATTTCATCAGGGGCATTGGAACCAGGTTTTCATTTTAGGAGAAGTTTTTTTATAGTGGATATAGAGATGGGATTGATAGAGAAAGGTGGAGGTTGGGGGCAAGTGATGCTAGGGAAGGAAGGGATGGGAGCACGCTGAGGAGGGGTTGTAGAGGTGTTGGTGAAGGATGATGTTAGCTTGCTTATGGACTCTATGAAGAGAGAGTTAAATTGGGTGGCCAAGTCCATGTCAGAAGCATCTGGGTTGGGGCAAGGGTTTTCTTTTTTTCCCGGGTTGAGGAGAGCTGAGTGTCCTTTCCAAAACAGTTTGTGATTGGTGGTGTGGTTGGTTTGGAGAGTGGAAAAATAGGCTTTGCAGTCTAAGGTAATACATTTTTTGACTTTATTCCATAGTGTTTTATATTCGGTTAGGGCGATAGTGGTTTTATTTTTATGGTAATGTGTCCAGGCTTTGTCATGGAGTCACATAGTAGCTAAGGTGTTTTTGGTTAACCACGGTACAGGGTTACTTTTTATATGTTTTGTTTTTAGAGGGGCAAAGGAGTTGAGCAGGTTTGTGAAAGTAGAGTTAAAGTAGGATAGAGCATTATCTAGGCAGAGTTTTTAATGGATTCCAGTTTGTGCTTTTTAGTGCATTTTAGAAGATTTCAACATTGAAGTTCTTTAGGCAACGAGTGGAAATATAGGTGTGAGTTAGTTGTATAGAAGAGAGGAGACTGTGGGCAAAAGTGGGGAAATGGTCAGCTAGTGGGTCTGGGAGAATGCCACTATCAGAGATATATTGAGGATGGGATACTAGAATCCAGTCTATTGTAGTTCCAGTGATGGAGTTCTTGGAAGGCCTGGTAGTGGAATTGATTAGTTGTGTAAAGTTATATAAGTTAATCGTGAGTGAGTTAGTGGGAGATTGGATTATGGCCCAGTTTATGTTCATGTCCCCCAGGATTATGGTTTCATGAGTAATGTTGGTAGAGACCCAGGAGAGAATATCATCAAGGGATAAGATATTGTCACCAGGGGGAATATAGAGGGAGAGAACAAATATGAGTTAATGCTTGTTTAGGTGGAGTAGGCCTGGTATTATTTCTGCCTTGCCAAAATTGGGAAAGGGTTTGGTATAGGGGGTGACTAAGAGGGATGCCGAGTAAAGGAGTGCTACACCACCCCCCTTTGTTTGTGTTCTGTCATTCCTTAACATGCACTAGTTGGGAGGAGTTATTTCAGAATCTTGTATGTGGGGCTTAAGCCAGGTTTCTGAGTTGAAGAGAATATCAGGCTGGTTATGTAGAAGCCAGAAATGAAGGTTTGGAATTTTGTTACATAGGCTCTAAGCATTTAGAGCTGAGAAGTAGAGGGGTTTGTCTGTTGTTTGGGGGGGATTGGATGCAGTGTGGTAGAGGGGCCTGGGTTTGGGTAGATGTCCCCAGAGAGAAGGATAGAGATAAGATGATGGATGAGGTATTTGGTTTGTTTGGGGTGTAGTATACAGGTAGAGTGTTTTATGGACATTAGACTAGTGTAGTTGGGAACAGTGTTTTTAGAGTTAGGTAGGAGTCTATAGGGGAAGAGCATGCTAGTGTTGAGGGGGTAGAGACTGGGAGATATATGAGTAACAGTCGAAGTGTACCTTGTAGAGGATGGGGTAGTGGTGTGAAATGGGGGGGAGTGGTTTGCATTAGTAGGTTGGGTGATATAATTTAGGTAGGTTAAGGTAATTAGAAGTATTATTTGATTAGTAGGGATAGAGATTTGAGGGTCATGATGTTGGTTATTAGAATAGAGTAGGTGGTGAGTTAATTTGTGAAGTTAGTTTGAGTAAGAGATTATGGTTTAGGTTAATTGTTTAGTAGTTTATCAGGATAAGTTGTGTTTGGCAGTAAACTCTGAAAGGTAGGCTTGCTATATGGGTGAACTGTGGGAGGAGATTATGGGGGTATGATGGGTAGTTTGGATTGGATGGTGGAAGTGGCTAGCTAAGTAGTTTTGATAAGTAATTATAAGTGTAAGGGTATTGGGTGTGGGTGAGATTTGGGGGTAGGGTAGGGGAGCAGAGTGAGCCCATAGGGCGAACGGAACAGGTAGAGCCAAGGAAGGGAAGAATTAAGGTAAAAAGTGAAAAACAATCAGTGGAGTGTAAGGTAAGTTCAGACAAAAGTATGCAAGGGGTAAGGGATATTCTAGCAGTGGTATAGGGAAAGGATTAGAGTGGTTCAGAGAGGTAAAAGAATCAAGGTCAAAAGTGAAAAACAATCATTAAGAGTGTAAGGTAAGTTCAGATGAAAGTATGCAAGGGGTAAGGGATATTCTAGCAGCGGTATAGGGAAAGGATTAGAGTGGTTCAGAGAGGTAAACAATGGTGTCAGAGGAAGGAAGGCAACGTTAAAGAGTCTAGGGGAGGAGATGGAAAGAAAACAAAGTGAAAGAAACTGGGGGAGGGGTTGGAATAGAGACTGGAGTTAGATATCACAGTGGCCTAGCTGGTTGGAACCAGTAATGACAGGGTCAGGTCAGCAGTGTGAAACAGCACTGAAACAATTAGAAAGGAACCAACTGTGAAAATCAGAGCTGAGGAGGGAATGAGAGCAAGCCAGAGATGGAAATGTTGCAGATATAAGTTTAAAAACAGGAGACAAAGGGAACAGAAGATGTAATAGGAGTTAAACAACACTCTAGAGTGTGGCTGGCAACATTAAACCTACATATACTGGAACTATTGGGAGATAAAACAACATTAAACTAAAAGCTGTTGGTACTGTTAGTTAAAACAGCAAGGAATGTGGTAGACTGCTGGCATTGTGTTGCCGCCTGGTGGCCAAAGTAAGTTACTACAGCCAGAAAAACTAACCTGTGTGTATGCTCATCTGCCCTGTAATAATACTTTAAATAAGGAGCAGTTTACTTTTTAAAAGCAGATAGTTTTAAAAACAGATTCGGAGTGTGGATACATTTCAAAAGAAGGAACACCTACAGTTTAGAAAGTTGTGCTTTTTTGTTTGTTTTTGGAGCTGCTTCAGGCAGGTAACTTTAGCAGATTTATACTCTTTCACAAGGTATTTTGCTGGGCAAGTCTGTTGGGCAGGAGATGACTATGATCATGCCTACTCAACCTGGTGGACTTCTTTGAGAAGGTCACTAAAGCAATGGATGAGGGCAAAATTGTTCACACTGTGTACCTTGACCTGGCCAAAGTCACAATACCCCACTCAGGCATTTTTGACAAACTCAAGAGGTTATGTGCAAACCCGTATTTCACCCAGTAGATAGCCAGCTGGCTCACAGACAGACTCAGGAAGATAGAATTGGGGAATCCACCTCTACAAAGAGGACAGTCACAAGTGGAGTCCCTCAGGGATCAGTCCTTGGACTGCTCCATTTCGGCATTTAATTCTCTGAAGTCAAGGCCAATGTCAGTGGTCTCTGGCTGACTAAATTTGCAGATGATTGCAAATTAGGAGCTGTCATTGAATCTCACACTAACACAAATGTTCTGCTGGAGGGGCTGAAACAGACAACTGTTGTCAGAGCCATGGACTAAAGCTAAATGCCAATAAATGCATAATAGTATCCTTTGGAAGTCATCCATCTTTGGTAACTATCAAGATGACAACACACCCCTTAGCATTGACCCAGTAGTCATGGACTTGGGGACACACATAGATAGTAATCTAGCCTTTGACCATCAGGTGTCAACAGTGGTGAGAAAATCATTCTGTATTGCATAACTTATAAACAAAGGTACGGCATCTGAGTCCAAGGAAGTCTTTCTTCCACTGTATTCAGCATTCATCAGACCTATCATTGATTACACTGCCTCCTTTGGTATGTACCTAACCAGGCATATCCAACAGCTGGAACATCCACAGGGGTTCCTCACTAAAAGAATACAGGACATAAGTAAAATGTCCTATGCAGACTGCCTCATGGCCCTATCCCTGTATTCTGTCTCCTACAGGCTTTTGAGGAGAGATCTATGCCTGGCATACAGGGCATTGTTAGACCCCACTGGAATGGACCTCCTGCATATCCACAAAACAAACAGCACCAGAATTACCCATTCTAAAGACTTAAACATTGCTTGTAATATAAATAGGTCCTGCTGGAGAGATAGGTATGTATCTCAGAGACTACCTCATCTATGGAACAGGCTCCCATCCATGTGAAGCAGAGTTCCTCACTAACTCAATTCAAGTGCAACTTGGACAATTGGATGGGAAACTGGAAATTCATCCCTGGTTTGGCACTTATGTCTCTAATGGACACAGGTAACCTGTAAATGGTTCATCTCCCAAACCCCTGCTTACACTTATCAAGGGTGTCAGAACTTGTCAGAGATTTGGGATGCATGGCTAGGCTTAAAAAGACCATTGGGGTTGTTAGCCTAGTAAATACCTATGAACCTATAAGGACACCTTCTGTCGGTCTTATGGCTCTTTCAAACACACTTGGCTACCTTTTAATTTTCAGTAAGAAACCTGATACTTGGAACCCAGCCTGAATTCTAGAAGATATAAATTTTTTAGGGCTTTATACAGGTTCATAGGTATATAGTAAGCTAGCGACCACCAGGGCCTTTTTAAGCCTAGCCTGGCAATCCAACCCATTTGTGTCCCTATATATCATGGGCATTTATTAGGAGGGGATGTGTTAGTTAGAAAGTTTCTAGAGGTTATGTGGGGGGGGGGTGTTATGTTAGTTTGGGTATTACTGTCTGCCTGTGTCTGTTAGAGACATGGGAGTCAGAGCTGGGGTGAATGTCCAATTTCCCATCCACTAGTCAAGGTTACACTTAAATAAGGATAGGGATGGACTGTGCTTCACATGGATGGGAAGCCTGTTCCAGAACATGAGGATCCTCTGAGACATATATCTGTCTCACCAACATGTCTTATTTATGTCACAAGCAAAATTTAATTCCATGGATCTAGTGGTTCTGATGCTGTTTGTTTTGTGGATGTGCAAAATATCAATCCTAGCTTGATCCAAAGATGCCTTGTATACCAGGCATATGGTGGAGTATTTTGGCTGACCTTTAGAGAACATGTCATCCCACTGCATAGAGAGTTAAACAAATGAATTGGTCAGTTTTGTCTCTCTTTGACACTTTCAAAAGATGTGACTAATGCTAATATCAGCATCCATGCTGCAAAAGGGCAGATAGAATACTCAGGGGTCCTATCTGAAAAACATGATATTTACAATAATGAGAAGGCTAATTCAGCTGTGAATTTATTTATTAATGGCCACCTCCCAAATCAAGCAGGAGCATACTTGATAACCCTGGTGTGAATTTATGTCAACCCTCATCCTGCCTTAAAGGCAGACAAAGCAGAACATTGCTAGTCTGTAGTGGTAACTTTTTCCCTGGAAGCTGGGAATACATCGTGTTGGAAATGTATCCCTCCAACAAATACTGCTTTTTTGTGTAAATGTAGGTCCCTAAGGTTGGGTGGCATGATGCCAGGGTAATCCTATGGCCTAGGCTTGTAAAGGCTCCAGGGCCATTAGCCTAGTACACACCTATGAACCTATATACTTATGAACCTAGTATCACTGTTTGCAGAGCCACTGTTTTGAGGGCAAATTGGAGGTCTAAAAGGATCGGGTCTTTCATGGCTTTTGACATGTCTGACTATAAAGCTGCCTCCTTTGAAATAAAATTGAAACCAGCAATTCCTTCTACCAAACGTACCTTTAGAAGTTTTTCTAAGCAAGTGTCAAATCCCTACCAAACCCAGTTAACTCCACTGAATACGTGGAAGCATATACCACCACACTATACCAGCATGTAAACAGATGCATAGATGCAGCTGTACACTGTAAGAACAATCGCAGGGCATACCCCAGAAACAAAGCCACATGGTGGAACCATAATATCATCAAGCTTTAAAATAAAAGGAAAAGAATTTTGATGAAAAATAAGAAGAGTAATTCACAGAATGATATAGGCCTCATCATTGAAACAAACAACTCAGGGGCTTAATAAAATCCATCAAAGCCAAGATTGAGGCTAAAATAGTTACCAAAGCCAAAGAAAATCACAAGGGCTTTTTTAGTTATGGTTGTAATCACAAAAGTACAATGCAGCAATGTACTGAGCTGATTGTGAACAATGTTACCTACATTGAAACCGAAGATGTAATGAACCTACTGGACGATAAATTTAGCTTTAACTTTACCCCTCTTGAACCTCCATCTGTCTCTCAAGATGTAAAAGATATAAGATGAGAAAAAGCACTTCACTGTAATTAGCTGATCACTACACTGTTGTAGCATTAGCTTATTACAGTTAGATCCACATCCCTCTGCTCTTCCATTGAAGAGCAGGAAAAGAAAAAAATGGCTGTTCCTTCTACTGGTACACCAACCAGCTGAGCAGATGCATGATGTGCCCACCCCAGCCCCCAGCCATTCAGGTCCCACTTCTTCGCGCTGCCCCAACCCTCCAGCTACACATTTTATTTAAAAAAATATATTAATTTTATATAAACTGTAGCAAACTGCTTGCTACAAATATATCAGATGCTTGCTGCAGTTTATACTGTGCCTGCACTGAGCACTGCAGCTCTTAGGTTTTAGTTTAAAAAAAGAGAGAAAGAAGGAGTGCCCCCTGTACTTTACACCCAGGACAGTTTCCCTTTAGCCCTGGCCTAGCTATGCTACTGCCTTCCACAGACCCAGGCAATTACAGACTCATAAATCATACCAGCCTTATGTGCAAAACTATGTAAAGACCTGTCATGGAACTAATCAGTAAGGACACAGGGAACCTATAAACATTGGTCTCTTCTTTTTTAATTTCTCCAAGTCTTTTTGGTTTCTAATACCATGACGGGAATGGACCCCATTCCTAAGTCAAAGTATGATTAAAGTTCATGAAATTAGTATTGTTTCAATCTTTGATGTCAGCCAGTAGTGCTCTTCACAGAACCCGCAATGTGCCCAGTAATGACTCCTTCTGCAGTTCATATGGAGTTACATGTATTGGTAACATATATAAATATGATTGTAGATTCTTTTTTATAAGACCCATTGCTCCTGCTACTATTGAATCTGTCTTTATATCTTTCTTCCACATTGCTGTCATTTCTGCCTGCAGATCCTGATATTTTATGATATTTGTGTCTTTATGTATGCATGAAACTGTAATCACTGGGTGTGGTCATTTCAATGATCAATGCTACTTTTGTCTTCTTTTCTTGGACCACTGTATCCATTTTTGTAGCATCTGTCTTTTGGACTGTTGGTAATGGGCGATCTCATATGATATAAACTTCATCATTTTCTATGATGCTTTGTGGCTCATGTTTCCAGTGTTTTTTAGCCACTTCAATACCATAATTTTGCACAATTCTGAGTGCAACAATCTTGCCACATTATTATGCCTTTCAGTATACGGTTCTTCTGCCATTAGTATGTCACAGCCAGCAGCAAGGTGAGTAACTGTTTCCAATTCAGTTTTACAAAACCTACATTTGTCTGTTTCTCCAACATGTTCAATGGACATTGTAAACCAGCATGTACGTAGCCCACTATCTTGGGCCGCCAATATTAACCTTTCATCTCTTGGTTTGAATTTGCCTCTCCTTAACCATTCCTGCATTCAATCCAGATCAACATGATGTTTTTCCAGAAGTTTTCTGTACTTGCAACTATATTTATGCATTTTCCACATTTTTTGCCTTCTCATCTAGTCCTTCACCTTATATTCTTTCTTTTATTTTGTTTTTTTTTTTTTTTGCACATTCAGTTGCTGCCTGGTTTTTATCTACTTCTAGTTTGATTTCCATTCCTGCTTGACATCGATATGCTTCTGCTAAATTTATTTTATTTTTATTTATTTTATTTAACATTTGTTAACCGGGAAAGTCCGACTTGGAACAAAGCCAATTTTCAGTGGAGGCCCGGGGAATAAATGCTCCAGATGCATGTCTTTGTAACTTTGTGTCTTTGTAAATTAAGTAGAGATGTCATGTTTCAAAACTTTCACTACATTTGGATCTTGTGAGGTCAGTAGATATGTGTGGAGTACCACGATTGCAGATCTATACATGTAATCAATTTCAAGGAGGCTCATCCCTCCTTCAGAACAGAGAATATATAATCTTGGTATACACTGATTTTTATAAATCATTTGGAGAGCATGAAGCATCCTTCTTGTTTTAATATCTAATCTATCCAACAGTTTTTGGGGCCAGTCAAATACTCCAAAACTTTAAGTTAGGACAGGAAGAACAAATTGATTTATAACTTGGATCTTGTTCCTAGATGTCAATGCTGTTCTCAGGATTAATTTAAGTCTTCTAAAGTATTCCTTACTGAGTTTTATTTGCATGTGTTCATGTTTTATTGCTGATCCTTCATCATTTCCCGAGTATTTATACTCTCCCTCTTGTTAGAGTTCTTTTCTATCACATTCTAGTCCCAAACTGATGTTTTCCTGGTGCTGCAGTTTTCCTGCTTTAAATGTTGCTTTTGCACATTTATCAAGACCAAATGACATTCTAATATCATCTGAAAAAGTTTTGACAACCTGCAGCTGTGTTTTCAGTTCCTCATCTGATGAGCTATATAGTTTAAAATCATCGACAAAGAGAAGATGAGAAGTCATTAGACTTTGTTGTTTTCTAGGAGCCAAATTAACACCATGGCCTAAGCTGTTAAGTAAACAGCTTAATGGATTAATGGCAAGGCAGAATAGCAACAGTGACAGAGAGTCACCCTGATATATCCCCCTTTGAATTTTTATCCCTGGAATAATAATCTGTCCTTTATCATGGCTTAATTACAAAGTGGTCAACCATTGTTTCATGGTTACTATAATGTAGTGAATCAGTGTAGGGTGTATCTTTCACATTTCTAAGCACTCCTTTATCCATGAATGTGGGATACTATCAAATGCTTTTTTGTAGTCAGTCCATGCTATACTTAGATTCTTCCCCTTTTTACAGTTCTCCACTATAACTTTATTTAACAACAAATGATCCTCTGTTCCATATGACTTTCTTTTATTGCCCTTTTGTTCTACTGCCGTAATTGAGTTTTCTTCTAAATGACTATAAACTCTGTCGGCGTCAATTCACATGTATAGTTTATACGTCAATCGAAGGCAAGTTATTGGTCTATAATTTTTAGGGTAGCTTGCAGGTTCACTCTTAAGTAAGAGCATTGTTTTGCCTGTTGTTAGTGCGGTGTCTGAGTTGCGCATATGTTGATATAAATAGTTCTTACTCATGGCTAAATCCTCGTGCAGAGATGTTAATACTTTTAATCAGAAGTTAGGTACTGCATCTGGGCCTGGGGTTTTCCAGTTAGAGGCTTTTCTTAACTTTGTTTCAATCTTTCTGGCTGTTAATTCATCCCATTTCATATCTTGTACCTTTAAATGTCTTATTCTTTCTTTTACTTCTATCCATTTAGCATCTTTGTTATGTTCCACAGAATCTTCATAAATACTTCTCCAAAATGTATCTACTTCATCTTTTTTTGACGGTCTTTCAATTCCTTTTACCTTATTTCCCAGTTCTCTGTAAAACTTTTGGGGTCATCAATAAATTGCTTGTTTTGTACTTTTCCCTTATATTTATCTGTGTATCTTCTAAGTTTTTCTGTCTGTGCTGAAATTTTTAGCTTGTTATTTGGATAGTGCATGATAGATCCTGGTCTGTTCTAATACTGTGCAGTGCTGTAATCACATCTTTCTTAGTATTTTTGATGATCTGTTCCCTCTTCTATAATCTTCTAACAGTGACACTTCTTGTGTTAATTGCTTTCTAATTTTCTCTATTTGATATTTTCATAATGGTATTAGATTTCTCCCCTCACTACCCTGTGTTCTCGTGATAGAACTTTATCAGTTATTAATTTAGCTGCACAGTAATATATCCTGTTTACTTCTGTTATATCACATGGATCTCTGTGAACAGTCCTAATTACTGTGTTCATTTGTTTTATCAGACTTCTGACTTTTTGGGTTTTATTGACCTTCTGCAGTCTGTTTCTCTCATTGATCTTAATATATCTATCCATGTACATTAAATCAAGCAACTCTTCTCTTAGCTCATTTTCGTCCAAACTAAGGGCACATCCCTTATTTTCCATTTTATGCGGACATTCTATAGAAAGTTCTATAGCATCTTCCTGTGGCACATTCTCTTCAATTTCATCTTGTGTCATCTGTTGCTGTGTCATATGGGAACACACTGGCTCACTATTCCTCAACATCGACTGCACCAGAGCCTCCACAGCCTCATGTTCCCTTCCTTGTTGTCCAGCCCCAAGTGAACACTTATACTGGTTTCCTGTGGAAGGCTCCAAAATATTATGATATGGCACCTGACCAATTGCTTCCTGTTCCACTGGTTTCCCCTTAATTTGGAAATCCATTGCTCTGTCCTGTTGTGGTGCTTTCTGCATTTGATTTTCTAGACTGAATGCTTCTCTTTGCAGCTGCTTCATAACCTCAGTTTCTATTTCTTTGACTTCTCCATTACTAATCTCTTTTTCCTCTTAGACTTTTCATTTTTTATATTGTAAAGTTTTTCATATCCGAATTCCTTTGCCTGTATTTCCCTTTATATATCCTTGGTGCTGCTCTTTTTGTATTGGTTAGTTTTGCTTTCTCCTTTGCTTACACCATATTAAATCTCTTTTCCTTTTCCCTGTCCACATTTCTTCTTCACATGTCTCCTCATCTTCTTGCTTTTCCTTATTCTGGGGACTCACTCCATCATGCTGTGATGTAGTCTGTGTTAGACCTTCTACATTAAATCCTTCACTTCACAGCCACTCCATACCTTCAACGTCTATTTCTTTAAATTCTGCTTTACTAATCTTTTTTCCACATTACATATTTGTGATATTAATTTTTTATTGTGAAATGTTCCATATCTGGATGCATTTGCCTGTATTTCTCTTTAAATATCTTTGAGACTGCCTTCCCTATATTAGTTACTTGGCTTTCTCCTTAGCATAAATATTGTACCATATCAAAGCTCTCTTTCTTTCCCATGTCCATATTTCTTTTTTATATTTTTCAAATATCTCTAGGTTTTGTTGTTTATATTTTCACACTTCCTCAGATGCTTCTTTTTCCAAACAGATCAATGTTTCTTAATCTATATACTGTTTTTCAAAAATCTGTTGTATTAATGAACACAAATTTTTATTTGAAGCTTCTAGCAGTTTTTCTTGTGGAAGTATTTTTATTTCCACTAATTTCTCTCTTAATCATATTGTATATCTTATGTCTGGAAATTTTGGGCTTTTTACATAATAGTAACAAGACATAATTTCTTTCTTATCCTCAATAGTCTACTTTATCGTCTTTATGGCTCTTCTTTGGCCAATCAATTTTTGTCATTTTTATGGACTGCTACCTCCTTCTGCAACGGGGGGTCATCTTCCCCCTGGGCCTGGTCTGGCCCCATTGTAGGAATGTTTCCATATTTTAGGATTCTGCACTGTCATTTTTTCTAGCCCTGGCACAAGTGTACCTACCAGGATTGTGCACTTTTTTATCCAGAGTCTTGTGCACCCAGCTATCTTTTTTTTCTTGTTTTTGACTTACTTCTGTCCATGATATATGCTATATAAATGCAGTCTATATATCAGTGTTGCCTTGGTGAGATTTTGTGAAAAACAGGGTCCACCTCATGAAGGTACTCACCAAGACTTGAGGATGAATTCAGTTTCAGCATTACTACTCTCCTTTGCTTACTGACTTTTCATCTCTCCATTAGGGCCCTCTTCTCAGTTTGGATTCATCAATGTCAGGTCATGCTTACTCAAACTTGTGGACTTTTTTAAAAAGGTCACCAAAGCAATGGATGAAGGCAAAACAGTACGCACCACATAACTTGACCTGGTAAAAGCTTTTGACATAATCTGCCACTCAAGTATAGTAGAAAATCTAAATAAACTAAGAAAGGAAAGGCCAGCTGGGACAGAGCCCATTTTCAGCAGAGGTCTGGGGAGAAACACTCCAGAAACATGTATTTGGAATGTGTGAGAAAACCAGAGCACCCAGAGGAAACTCACATAATCACAGGGAGGACATGCAGACTCTGCACAGAAGGCACTCCAGCCAAAACTCAAATTGAGGAACCTCTTTCTGTGAGGCCAGTGCTAACTGCTGCACTACTGCATTGCCCCTATGTTACCTGCTGGATTGCCAACTGGCAAGGATGCAGGTAATCAAAATATGGAAAGTTACCTCCACAAAGAGGCCAGTCACCAGTGAAGTCCACCCAGAGTTCTGTGCTGAGGCCTGTCCTGTTTGGCATCTACATTTCTGAAGTAAAAACCAGTATCAAAGGGCTCTGGCTGACTAAGTTTGCAAATGACTGCAAGCTAGGAGTAGTCACTAAAGCCCTAAATTACTTTTCCATCATGCAGGAAAGTCTGTCCCAAATAAATAACTGGTACCAGAACCATGGACTGAAACTGCATGCCAGAAAATGTATTATTGTATCCTACAGGAAGTCATCTACCACAGGAAACTATCCCATTGACAATATGCGCTTAGTAGTTGACCCAATTGTTTGGGATTTGTGAACTGATGTGGACAGTCACCCAAATTTTGTCCATCATGTGTCCATTGTTGTAAGAATGTCCTTCTATATTGCACAGTTTATAACCAAAAGACTGTGCCTATTTCTAGGGATGTCATTGTCCATCTTTACTCAGCCCTCATTAGACCAAGTCATTGCATATAAAGCCCCTTTTGGCATGTATCTGTACTTGTACATGCAACAACTGGAATGCCCACAGAGATACCTTACTAAAAGTATATAAGGTCTATATATGTCCTACATGGACCAACTCAAAGCCCTGTCACTATATACGGTATTTTACTGACTGCTAAGAGGTGGCCTGTGTCTAGCATACAAGGCATCCTGCAGCTGTTGATAAATTTAC
This sequence comes from Protopterus annectens, assembly GCF_019279795.1. Classification (NCBI taxonomy): domain Eukaryota; kingdom Metazoa; phylum Chordata; order Ceratodontiformes; family Protopteridae; genus Protopterus; species Protopterus annectens. The sequence goes on from NC_056729.1 coordinate 820,025,384, forward strand.
TGCACATTACCAAGTCAGATGGCATCAAAAATACTCAGTCTAGAGATCTAAACCTCTTCTGCAACATTAACAGAATGGTTTGTATTGATAGGTATGTCTCACAGAGGATACCTCTGCTCTGGAACAGACTCCGCATCCACATTAAACAAAGCTCATCCCAATTCATATTCAAATGGAACACGGATCTATGGATGGGAAACATAACATTTACTCCAGGACTATCCTCTGTACTACTAATGGGCAGAGGTAGTTCCTAAATGCTTTGTCCATTGCATGGGTCCCCTCAAATTATCTGTGGTATGATCCCAGTTATTCTCATTATGGATAATATGTAATTATCAACAATGGGGTGGGTAAGGCCAATCTAACACTAAAAGATAGGTTAATTGGAGCAGCAAAAGGGAAATTGTCTAGGCTTAAGATGGCCCACAGGGGCAGCTAGCCTAGTACTTACCTATGAACCAATGAACTTATTTCACATACAGTCTAGAAAAAAAAACATATATATAAAAGTAAGTATAGTTCTAGCAGTGTTGCTGTCAGATTTTAAATTATATGGCACACATAGTAGGGTATTAATCAAATTCAAGAACGTATAGTATCTTCCTGAAGGGGACACAGGAAAGAAGCTGAGAAAATTAACATGTACCTCAAATAACAAATGGGTGCATATGCTTAAGTGTACCTATGATACAGTGAATGCATCTCCCAGAGCGTGTGTATTAGGTGTTATGCTCTAAAGGCACACTTGGTTCAGAATACTAAGTCTGTCAGTGGCATCGTAGCAGATCTAGAGATTAAGAGCAAAACCAGACATGTGGGCAAAAAGATGGCTCATACTCCCTCTTCCAATTTACAGGTGAAAGGTCTTTCTATCACAAGCTTGCACCTCCTGGAAATCTTTTAAAAGCAAATAGTTACATCAAGTTCAACAGTGAAAGGGAAATATCAACAAAAACTAGATCCCAGTGTCATCTGCCTGTTTCTTTCCCACAGCTCCTCCCTTATGCTCCTAGGAGGTCAGTGTTCTAAATCATGTGGCACTTTATCAAACTGTTAACACAAAGAAACCAGTTGGAAATATGGGATCTAATAAAAAAATGTTTTACTCAACCTGCATATACAGCAATACAATGCCGCAAGACTTTGGTGTACATCATCCTGTCTTCTGCTTGTGTTCCACTCAAACACAGAGGATATTGGAAAAAAAAAACATTTTAGAATCAATCCACAGATCATTTCATAATCATTAAATTCTACATTTGTTTCAGTTCCATGTACTTTGATAATCCATGTTCAAGCTGCTTTGAATATAAATGAGCAATTACTGTAAAAGAGGGTAGTAAACTGAGTTCCATAATAACAGAAGAGATCCAGCTTTTATTCTAGATTTCCTTAGTACCAAAGCAGGATAAGAAATGCAGCCCGGTTAGACCTGTCACATTTGGACCAGTTGTTTGAACTAAGAAAGTCCAAATGTTAACAGTGAAAGCTTCATGTCAAAACAATTAATAGAAGAAAAAAAAACAAGAATCCAAACACCCTGCAAAACAATAAAAGAAAGTATCTAATATTGAAAAATTTAAGTCACAAATTCACACAGGGCCAATGTTCCATATTGAACACAAGTGAAAGCTTACATATAAATACCTTAAAATTAAGCTTTTGCAGGGAGGCAAGTCCACATGCACCTTCCTTATGGAATGGTAAGCCTCCACATCCTGAGTTTAATAGACCAATTCTATGGTTGCACAAACATGATGAAAAGGCAAACACTCTGAAAGGGCTGACTTATGTACTTAGCAGCTAATGCCCATGTTTCATTCATATATTCTTTCACTCTCCAACAGCTGCTATATCCTAATCATAATCAGTATCATATCATTCAATAGTCAATAATTCATTAATTTTCTGATAGCTGCATAATCCCTTTTATGGCTGTGGCAAAGCCAGAGCATTTCCCATGAAGAGATATGTATTTGAATAAGGATCATAGGTTCATAGGTAAGTACTGAACTAGTTGCCTTTGGTAACCATTTTAAGCCTAACCAATTTCTCCTTTCTCCCAACCCCTAGCAATTGATAATGCTGTTCAGTAGCAGTGCCAGACCTGTATTAAATTGTTTGAAGAAACAATTTATTCCCACTCTGAAAACTTTTGTCCTTCATAAAAAAGAATTAATTCATGGCAACTCAAGAGACTTCTTCTTCTTTTGGCTTTTCCTGGTTAGGGGTCGCACAGCGGATCACCTCTTTCCATTTCTTCCTGTCCTCTGCATCTTGCTCTGTCACACCAACCATCTGCATGTCCTCTCTAACCAAATCCATAAACCTTATCTTAGGCCTTCCTCTTTTCATCTTACCTGGCAGCTTCATCCTTAGCATCCTTTTCCCAATATACCCAGCATCCCTCCTCGGCATATGTCCAAACCAATGCAATCTCGCCTCTCTGGCTTTGTCTCCAAACTCTCCAACCTGGGCTTACCCTCTAATATACTTATTCCTAATCCTGTCTACCCTCGTCACACCCAGTGCAAATCTTAACATCTTTAACTCTGCCACATCCAGCTCTGACTCCTGCCTTTTTGTCAATGCCACTGTCTCCAACCCATATAACATAGCTGGTCTCACTACCCTTTTGTAGACCTTCCCTTTTACTCTTACTAGTACTCGTCTGTCACAAATCACTCTTGGCACTCTTCTCCATCCACTCCACCCTGCCTGTACTCAAGTGGCGGCTGGTGACTTCAAATCAAAGGGGGGGCTGCAGGAGACAGCTGAATGGGTGGGGTCAATGGGAAGGGGTGTGGTCAACTAGAAAGGGGAGGGGCTATGCTCAAACCCACAAAAACTAACTAAATACACTGCCCTGGGTGCCAAACCATCATTATGAGAGTCCAATCAAGACAAAATGAAGTGTAGAAGAATAAAAATATTTCAATGCATTGGCTGTATGACAGCTTACTTAATATCTAGATGGAAACAAAAAGGTTGTGAGGCATGAAAAAATAAATTACTTTTTAAATACATTAATGGAATGCCAGTCAAAATCAAGTATAAGAAAAACAAGCAGCACTCAACTCAAACCACTTCTTGCACTGCAGTTCTAATTATAATTTATATTCAGCTTTATTAAAGTACCAAGTAACATGCTGAAAGTAGAAATCTCTGATGCCCCCACTTGTAAAAATGTTTCTTATCCAAAAAATACCTGCTGCCTGTCAACTATCTACTTGTTTCATGGGGAAAACATGATCAAAGTAAAAAATGAAAAGTAAACCAGAAATAAGCTCAAGATACATTGCATAAAAGGATTACCATACAGGTTATGGACCACACAATTGGCATTCTGTTTAGTTTACGGGTAAAGCCTGCAGAGATGACTGGAAGTCTCCAAGTGTAATGAGCTTCTTAAAATAATGCAATCCTGTCCTTTATTACAAAATATGCATTTCAATACCCAAGGCTTATACATTATCTAGTTAAGTATTCTCTACATGGCAACAACAGAAAGGCTTTCAATGTTAGCAATTCTTTAACAGTATGCTTATTAAAGCTTACTTGCATCTTACGATCTCAGCCAAGCTTACCTGATGGTCATTAAAGTATTGCTACTTAAACACAGAGCAACAGGTACTTTGAGTAATAAGCGTAAATCAACAGTACAAAAAATATGACAGAAACCAGACTATTCTGCAAAAATCAAGGACAGATGAAAAGCCACTCTAGTACTTCTGTCTACCTTGGATTGGGGGGATACTCTGCACATTTACACTGCATAACTACTCCTTGCCTTGCTTCGACACATCCAGAGTCACTACATGGGGGAGTGGGGTGCAATAAGTATGTCACAATTTGAAATGTCTCTGGCTGACTGTGATGGCCCTGACACATTTGTCATACCTCTCAACCTCAGAGCAAGAAATCTGGACAAAGCCATACAAAGAAGTGGGACAAAGGCCCAAAAATAAGGACAATTTTTAAAATATTGCTCTTATAAACTTAGAAAGATAATAGAATAGGTCTTGCATTAGTATGAATTTTCTGAATGGTATGAAATCTGAAACTCAAATGTCTGTCATTATTTTCTAACTTCAGTCTTTAATGATTTGTCACTAATTTGCCAAAAAAACACAATTTTATGAAAAATGGACCAAAAATGTGATGTAGAAATATAAAATAGACACACAATACAGCTGGAAATGTGTCAAAGAAGGGACACTTTAATATTAGTACTGCTAACTTGAGCAGCTGACAAAATAAAATAATCTACATGCATTTCTGAAATAAAAGTAATCTATAACTCTGATTATTACAGTTATTTCTTAATTGTAAACCCTCCATGTTTTCTTCCAAAATTGCTATTTTGCGGAGGGATTATTAGGGGGGGGGGAGCAACATTTTGAGCCAAAATCAGGGACAGTTGAGAGGTTTGGCTCTGCCTAATTCTATAAATCAATTTATTTGCATGTACCTCTCAACCTGTTAATGCAATAAATCTGGACAAGGCCAAAAATATTGGGGGAACATATAAACAGTACTAAAAATTGCTCTTGTATAAACTGAGACAGTTGATAGAACAGGTCTTACTTTAGCATGCATTTTTCTGAAGGTTATGAAGTCTGAAACTCAGTGTGTCATTATTTAGTGACTTAATTCCTAAATGATTTGCCAGAAAACGACAAATTTTATGAGGAACAAACCAAAAATAAGAAGCAAAAATCTAGTCATTCTTTAAAAATCTGGACAGTTGGGAGGTATAGTTCAAATGGGGCTGTCTTTAAGTTTGCCGCCCTTCCCCCTCACAAAATCATGGTCGAATGGACCCTCCCCCTGTAGCCATTCCAATGATCCATTACTTGGCTATTTCACTCCATTTACCATAAACACTAATGTGCGTACTGATTTACTTCTATGATGATTTGGACTTCATTTGAAAGTTTTATTTTGCATTTTACAGCACAAACACTAAGACATCTTCTAAACAAACTTAGCATTAAAAGAAACTCACATTAATTGAAACAGCATTGAAACCCACATTCAAAGAAAATACATTTTACCAGTGGCAGATAAAGATTAATTCTGGGCTGTTTTCAAATCATAGGCCCCTTGCATATGAAACGTACATGTGCTCTTTGATGCACCTTCCTATTGTTTTGAACATTTTTCCAGTAAACAATGAAACAAAACGCATGCACCCATAATGACAAAACTGCCCAGTTCAGAACATTTCTATCATAAAAGTCTACTCAAACTTCTACAGTCCAACATTATCAGTAAATATGCACAATTCTACAGTCCACCATTATCACTAAATATGCACAATTCTACAGTCCACCATTATCAGTAAATATGCAGTGAGTCAAACATTTTAACTGCCAGTGTTCTACACAAACAGTAGTGTCAGTGAGTCAAACATTTTAACTGCCAGTGTTCTACACAAACAGTAGTGTCAGTGAGTCAAATATTTTAACTGCCAGTGTTCTACACAAACAGTAGTGTCAGTGAGTCAAACATTTTAACTGCCAGTGTTCTACACAAACAGTAGTGTCAGTGAGTCAAACATTTTAACTGCCAGTGTTCTACACAAACAGTAGTGTCAGTGAGTCAAAACATTTTAACTGCCAGTGTTCTACACAAACAGTAGTGTCAGTGAGTCAAACATTTTAACTGCCAGTGTTCTGCACAAACAGTAGTGTCAGTGAGTCAAACATTTTAACTGCCAGTGCTCTACGCAAACTATGAAAATGCTGAAGAATATCTGTTGCATAACTTTAGATACTCACTGGCATTTTAGATATGTAAAAAGGACTTATCTTTTCAGGAACTAGATCAACTTGTTGTGTCCTTTTTTTGGGTGTATACTACGTTATCGAACTTTTGAAAGTTCAAATGTCATATGGTTGAAGCCATATGATCGAACTTTTTACAAGTTCAAAAAGCTAAAAAAAAATAAACAACAGGAAAAAACCTACCTGACCGTTTTAAGCAGGGCCTGCTTTAAGCTGCACCCCCCACACACCCTGCTCTTTAAATATACCAACTCCGAGATCACACTACAATGCAGGAATGGGAAGTCTACCCATTTCGCACTGTATGGATAGCTCTTTTTAAACGTTCAAACTTTTAAAAATTCAATTGTATGGTGTCGACCATATGACGTTCGAACTTTTAAAAGTTCGATAAAGTAATATACACCCCTTTTTTTACTTGACCATTTTTCCTTGTTGATGTCTGCTGATCATTTGTTTCCCCATCACACCAGTGGCTTGAAAAAGCTGCCATCCAGACACCCATCAGGGTTTTCCTACTTGCTTATCTCTTCTTACCCTCCAGTGTATGTTTTATCACATGCAAGGATTGTAATTTTGAGCCTATTTGGTGCCTGTGTGCTCCCAGACAAATATGTCACCTAGGCCATAACACAAAAGCATTGTTTGGCAATTTATGTGTGCAACTCAGTTGCTTACTTCATGCATTCTCTTACCCTGCAGAAGGAGCAGTCACTGTGGTGGATTGAGTGTTTTCTCCCCAAAGGATGATTGAGATGGCATCAGCCACTCACTCCTACCCGCCACATCCAGAATCTTCAGTGCTTGGGTTGCTATTTAATCTTGAGGCATCTGGGTTTCCGTCAGGGGTACTATTGCTTTGTGTCACAGAGCTGGCAGCTTTTTGCATCCTTCAAAAAAAAAATTAAAAATTAAAAAAAGAAGAAGAAAATGCCTGATTGTCCCATTATACTGCTTTCTACTGTAATAACTAAGACAAAATACTTTAGGTTTCATTCTGCTAGAGCATCAGCTTTATCTGCAGCATAGTTGAAGATGTTTTCCATTCAGAACATTTCACTAATCCTTTAATTTGAACTTCAGTCAAGGGCTAAAGCAGGTTATACCATGCCTGTACTATGCGGGATTCCTGTAACTTCTTTGTCCAGTGGGTACCCATTCTACTGCATGGGATGCCCGAGTATTACAATTTACTGCTATATTGATCCTTTACAAAGTAAAATAATAAACCTGTATGAGTTACTTCAGTAACAGTACATATTTGAGGAGCAGTCACTTTAAGAATAAAAGTATCTTCCATTTCTCCCCCTTCAGGTATTGTTTAGAATGATTTTGTTCATTGCTGTTGCAGTTATAATTGTTATATATTTTATAGTTGGTTATATTTACATTTACTGCACGTAACCCAATAATAGTGTTTGTTTAGCATAAGCAGACTTCTTTCTATAGAAGTTTTTAGTCTTAAAGAAATGAAGAAGGCCCATACTGGCTTATGTGGTCCTCACATCACCTACATTGGTACTTTCAATGGCAGAAGACCAGCCATAGCATTCTCAGGGATGAAAACAACTATAGAAGAAACAGGCAGACCAGAGGAGCTTAGTAGACACAACCAGCATAATTTACTATAAGAATGCCCTTAACTTGACGATCTACTGTTACTGTGAGCATCTTATTCCTTGTGACTATAAAAGAAAATATATTCCTATGGACTGATTTCAGAAAGACTCTTGTGGCTTGTGTCACTTGTGGCTATATTTTTCTATTGAGTAGAGTTGTACCAGCCAGAGTTACTCAGCATTTCCCTAAATTCATCATTAAGAAAGTACCTTAAAATGTCTGTGGCTTTTGTATTCATATTTGGAAACATCACTAGTATCTATGTTTATTATGTAGAACAACAGATAGCATCTTGACTTCATCTTTCATCTAGTTTAAGCACTATTCTTTATTTCCTGTTAGAAAGCTTAGTACTTCCTTGGCTTTGGGTAGTAGGAAGCTTGGTACATCATAGGAAACTTAGTACTTCCTTGCCTTTGGGTCATAGGAAGCTTCATACTTCCTTGCCTTAGGGTCATAGGAAGCTTAGTACTTCCATACATTTGGGTCATAGGAAGCTTATTACTTCCTTACATTTGGGTCATTTGACGTTGGCTGTATTACTCTACCTACTGAAGAAGCTGAGGTTCCTTATTAATGTCTGTAATTTCTGCTGCTGGTTGCCCCTTTAAAGATCTCCCAGTGGTAGCCACCATATTATTTTACTCAGCACCTCATTTTTTATTATCTTAACCACGTCCACCCTCCTGGGAACTGCTTTTCATTTTATTTGCTTACTGCCCTACTTTCCTTGCTCAGTTTAACCAGACTTATTAGTTCAGTCATATGTTAACCAAGCAAGCTGACTAGAACTTGTAAGGTGATGTCAGAACACTCTGTTGGTTATTGTCTTGTTTACATTCACAAAGTGTGCAAGCAGAAATTTGGGGACTCATACCCAGGTGTACAAGATAAAGTCCCTTAGAAGCTTATTGCACAGCTTTAACCTTCTGAGCCATACTGCCAGACTGAGCAGTGACTCTGCTGGCAAGAAAGTGATGCCCTACAACTTATGTGGCTGTCTGCTTCAGTACATCAGCAATATCAGCATACCCAGAATGGAATTTCTTTAAATGAGATAAGTTATTGTATAGTTGCATGGCTTGAAAGTTATTGTAACATTAGTAAGATGGAGTTACATTGTTTGAGAGGCTCTTTGGACCAATGATATGGACCTGAATGACTGAATTATAAAGGGAATGTAATGGGTTTGATAATGTGGGTGTTTTGATTTAGTGAGCATTTATTTATTTATTTTACATTTGTTGACAGGGATAGTCCGACTGTGACAAAGCCCCTTTTCAGCAGAGGCCCAGGGAGAAAAGCTCCACAGTACAGCTATAAATTATGCAAACATGTTGCATTAAATGTAAAAATACAGTAAGGTTAACAGCCTATAACTTAATGATAAAAGAGACAAGAAAATCATAAAAGTGGAACAGACAAAAAATAGTAGATAATGAAATTCAGTAAGTTGATCAGTAACTAAATGAAATCAACAGAAGTTATACAATTATTATTAAAGGTTAAGACATAGTGCAGCAGAAGACAAATGTAAAGAGAAGTAGTAGAAAGAGAGCAAAGTGAGTCTTAGGGTGGAGAAGCAAACAAAGCATAGCAAGGAGTAAAGGGAGAAATAAGGGTTAGGAAGGAGAGAAGAAAAAAGAAAAGAAGTGAGAGTAAGGACTGTCATCAGGTAGGGTGGATACAGTGACATATCCAGTTTTGGTTTAGATATTCTTGAAGAGATCTCTTAAATTTACCTGAAAATGTATATCACACCTTAGTGTATATAGTTTACCGATGAAGAAATATAATTTTTAGTATGTTAATTTAGGATAAGTTCTTATTTTTAGCAATGCAATTAATGTGTCTGCATCCTCACAGTATAGCAAAGCATAAATAAATTGCCAACCCATGTCTATGCCATCTTCCAGGTGGAACGGCAAACATACTTACAAGGTACAGTGCACTGTGAGATTAGAAAGGCTTTTACAAGACAACAAATACAATGCCAGGTAGGAAGAACAATTCAGTTTTGCAACGTCTCCATCAATATCACAAAGAAGGCATCAGTGAATAATGTTACAATAATGCAGTTGAACAGCCTCTTTTAGACTGCTGTATTGTATTTTAAAATACACAGTGTAACAACTGTGCCATCAAATTATGTTTATATCTTAAGAGGAGGATATAATCTAAATGTACCGCCGAAGATATTTTACTTCATTGGATCACCCGGAGTTTCGTGCAGGAGTGGGCGTGGTGCGGATGATTGACGAGCGAACCTGCATATGAAATGAAGCATGATTGACATGCCATTCATATTAGCCGGTGACATAATGCATACAATGCATGTTTTAAGCTATGCTATGACTACAGAAAAACAAAGTAATGTTAAACACAAAACCCCTCACAGATATTAACATTACACTATATGTGTAACATTACACAGTAAGAAAGGTGGCTTGGTGAGTTTGGGGCACACCACTGTGCTAGCTGCAACAGGTAATTTAAAGGGTTTACATTAATGTGGTTTGGCAGTGTTTTACGATTATGTGTATCACTACTCTCTTTAATGTGGGGAAGGGCAATACTAGCATACCTTGCTTCTTTCTGTGCGAATCCACCGCTGCATATTCAGTCCTCTTTTTAGTAAGAGAAGCAATTTTAGATAGTCTGAAAGTAACGTTAGATTTTAATGCAATGAGTATGTACTTAGAATACATAACACTTTTAACATGTAATGTGGTTGATTTTAGACCTTTCTGTGCTGTCTGTGAAGTTGTGTGCAGTAACAGTGTGGCATTCTACACATGTATCAGTTCACATTTGTTCTTATGGCTGGTGTTTGAATACTTGTACTTAAATATCATACCGACATTTGGTATTATTCTTCCTTTTTATGTAAAATTTTGATGGTTTACTGCAAAAATTGTAAGTTTAATGAGAAGAAAGGGGTGAGTGAGTTTGGTGGAGGACAGATTATTTTTGTAGAGTAAGTTGTGCTCATAGCTTCCAGCATTTGTCAGTTTTCTGTACCATGGGGATTTGTCACTTGGGCATTAGATTGCATTCATCTGTGCAGTCTTTAGGTATTGATCAAAACAACATTCCTGTGAAAGTTGACCATTCATCTGTTAAGATGGAGAAACATTGGAACTTAGTGTTCAGAGTTCTGGGTAGTGGTCACCATCACGTGGAAGGATGACAAAGCCTCCCCCTTGAAAGTACATTAAATTTATGAAGTTTGAAACCGCAGCCCCATCCTCAACCCCAATGAATTGAAGTTCTTGAGTGGCTCATCTTAAGAGAATAGGTTTATAAATTTTATTGTAAAGCTTATGATTTGCCTGTGCTGGCCATCAGGAACCTTGATTGCCATAATCCCATGTTAATATTTTCTGTTTTATAAGAAGATATTATATGTAAGTGTGTGTATATAATACATACATGTCTGCATGTATGAATATGCCTTGTGTTGAAAGATACGTACTGACTTGTTCTGATTGTAAGGAGAAGCTTATTCCATTATCTTGGGATGCATCCATCTGTGACATTTTTTATTGAAATTCAAGGCATAGATATTGAGATACAGCAGGATCAGATATTGACATATAACGAGGCAGAGGTCTTCAAACAGAAACTCGGTGGTCATGGTAGCTTAACAGCTAACTCTTAAAGATACAGTTTGATGCTGATACAGCAATGTATCCTAGCCCCTAGGAATACTTGTATCTTAGTGCCCTAGTAATTTAGGTTTCTATTCCAGGTTAGTACTGGGATATTTGAATTTTAATAAATTTTGAAATTTTACCTGTTTCTTTAGCAGAAGTTGGGTAAGGTGATTGGCATTTTTATTTACTCACCCACAAGATGTTTTACAATTATGACCAAGTGCAAAGCAATATTTTGAGCATGTAATTATAATATAATAAATATAATTAACAGTATTCTTTCCAACAATTAAAATGGCATTTATCAGAAATGAGCAACCTGGTTCTGACAGCGTAATTACAATACATAATAAACATTTATTACTGTTGCAGACAGTCCACTTGAATAGTCAATGCTTAACCGTGACATCAAACACTGCGGGCGGGGTTTGGGCGGTGCTTGCTACTGTGCATCTGGTGAGCCAGTAAAGTAAAATATTTCTGTACCACCATGCAGGAAGGTGTCTCCCTGTACCTATTAACTATAAAATTGAACTCTGGGGTCACTGACCCCAGGAGAAAGGAGAATTTTCCCACTGCCATAGCAAGTTCCATCAAAAAACTGTTGAATATCATGTGGCTAAACCTTTGCGAAACAGCTGAGTTGTTCCCTCTATCATAAGACCTCAGCACACGTCTGTTTTTATGTATGTATGTATGCATATATATTCATATGTTCATAGGTTCGTAGGTTCATAGGTAGGTACTAGGCTGTTGGCCCTAGGGCCTATATAAGCCTAGCCAAAAGGTACCCTGGCTTTCGCCATCCAAGAAAATGATTTTCCTGTGCCAATGTTGAGCAGAGCCACAGAAGTGATCCTCGGGGTGAATTTCCTATCTCCCATCCAGTCATCAAGATTTTTCTTGAAGAGTGCAAATGAGGAGCTTTGTTTGATATAGATAGGTAGTTTGTTCCAGACTATGGGAAGTCTCCGGGACAGGAATCTATCCCTCCAGCATGTTCTGTTTATTGTGGTGACAAGGTTTAGGTCCCTAGAGCGTGTAGCTTGTAGGGATTGGGATTTCTTTAAGTGGAGTATGTCTAAAAGCTCTGGGTTTGACATAGCTTTGTGTGTTAGGCAGAGATCGCCTCTGAGTAGGCGATATGCGAAGGAGTAAAGCTGCAGTTTTTTGAGACGGTCTGCATAGGGCATCTGTTTGAGGCCAGTAATCCTCTTTGTGAGGTATTTCTGCGGCCTTTCCAGTTGTTGTAGATGTCTTGTGAGGTACATACCAAAAGGGGCATTGTACTCTGTAATGGGTCTAATGAGCAACGAGTAGAGGGGAACAATGACCTCTTTTTTCCTGGATGAGAAACCTTTTGTGATGAGGTGTGCCATGTAGAAGGATTTCCTGACTACTGTGGCAATGTGATTATCAAAGGAGAGACTACTGTCCACCTGTGTCCCAAGGTCTCTTATCACACTTTCGGTGTTAAGTAGACTACCGCCTATGTGGTAGTTCATGGGTACAGAGTTTTTACCAAAAGGGATGACAATGCACTTTTTGGCATTGAGCTTGAGGCCATGGATTTCACACCAGGCATCTGTCTCAGGGAGGCCCTTTTGTAGGATGTCCACATCTTTTGGAGTTTTGATTATGGCTCCTAGTTTGCAGTCATCTGTGAACTTCATTAGCCAAAGACCTTCTGTGTTAGCCTGTACTTCAGAGAAGTAGATACCAAACAGGAGAGGACCCAGGACTGAACCCTGTGGTACTCCACTTGTCACGGGTCTGAAGTTGGATTTGGAGTCTGCTACTTTCACAGTGTGGGTTCTGTCAGTGAGCCAGTTGGCAACCCATCATGTGACATACGGATTTATACCTAGTTTAGTGAGTTTATCTATAATTCCAGAGTGGGGGATGGTGTTGAAAGCCTTGGCGAGATCTAGATAGGCTGTGTGAACCACCTTACCCTCATCTATGGCTTGGGTGACTGCTTCAAATAAGTCTATCAGGTTTAGGAGACATGATCTGCCCTTTACAAGCCCAAACTGGGTGGGGTCCTGAGTTTGGAGATTACTAATGCCATTGTTTATAAGTTCCATGATGATACATTCCATAGCCTTGCAGATCAGGCTCATTAGGCTAATGGGGCGGTAGTTTCCGGGGTCTGTGGTGGCTCCACCTTTGTGGAGTGGGATAACTGTCACTGTGCACCATTCAGTGGGCACATAACCTGAGGTGAGGCTATGATTGAACATGGTACTTAGGTGGGGTGCCAGTTCATTCTGTAGTTCATGTAGAACACAGCCATGGATGCTGTGTTCTTGGCTTTGGATAGTGTGTTTTTTACCTGTGCAGTCATGATTACAGGAACTTTGCATTCTCCTGGTATAGAGATGGGCCCTTTAGGGGATGACAGGGAGGTAAAGTTAGCACTGAACCTATCTGCCATGATGTTGGCAGTATCAGTTGGTTCTGTATATTTAGTGCCATTGTGCTGTAAATCAGAGCAGATCTGAGTGTTGCCATTGAGATTCTTGACATAGCTATAGAATGCTTTGTGGTTGTCTTTCGAGTCAGTGGCAATTTTGTTTTCATAACTAGCTTTGGATGATTTTATGAGGGATCTCAGCTTCTTACTGAGGCTGACCAGGGAGTTTCTCCAATCATGTGATTTTACTCCTTTTTGCAACAGTTTCTTTCTTATGTTGTAGAGTTTGTTTATGGCAGGGGGACCACCAGATTGGCTTCCTTTTTTTTTGGAGGATAGCATCTTGGTTCTGTTAGGGATTGCACGATCCATGCACTCATGTAAGTGCTTATAAAGTGCATTTGTGTAGGATTCAGCAGTCATACCTGTATTGTCCGTCAGCATGGGTGTCGTGAAGTTTGCCACTTCTGTCTTAAGAAGCGTGACATTGGCTTTGGAGAAATTTTTTACTGTGGTTTCCCTAATGGGGGGTGGGGGAGGGTTGTGGATGTCTAGGGTGATTAGCTTGTGGTCGGATCTGACTAACGAGGAATTGACCTCTGGTGTGGAGCACCGGTTGCCCATGTTGGTAATAACCAGGTCTAGGATATTGCTGCCCCTGGTCGGGGTGTGGATAAGTTGATCCAAGGCATTGGAATTTATGAATTCCATAAAACGTTGAGCACAAGAGTTGGTACATGAGTAGTTTTCCCAGTTAATGGTGGGGTAGTTGAAATTGCCCATTATTAGGGTGTTAGGTTGTACCCTAATACTTTCCAGTGTATCAAGAAATGAGGAGTGGGAATCCTGGGGCATTGTGGGGGATCTGTAGCAAGCTACAATTTGGATTGCAGTCTTGTCCAGAGTTAGTTCCACTTGGATAATCTCGGATGCATTATGCTGAGCAACTAGCCTGGAGGTGTGGATATCCTTAACGAATATGGACACGCCTCTGTCTTTAGTGTTTCAGTCCAGGTTAGGTGGCCGAAAGGTGTGGTATGAATTATAGCCTGGTAATGCAGGGGTACTCTCTGGAGCCTTGAGCCAGGTCTCTGTGACTGCACAGATGTCGATGTTCTCCATTTTAAGGAGTGCCTCGAGTGAGTGCATTTTGAGGTTTAGACTTCTAGCATTGAGTAGCAAAACCCTCAGATTCTTCTTGCTTGTTCCTGTTATGGTGGTGAATTTGTCATTTGAACCTTGCCTAAAAAAGGCACTATAGGGGTGGCTAGAGCCTTAGCCAGTATCTGGAATCCCAGGGGCGACAGGTGCAGGCCATCTCTGTCAAAGCATCGTGGTTTGTCTATCATGTCATCCCAGGCAGACAGATACTGGATCCCCTTAGAATGACACCAGAAGCTTAGCCAATTGTTGAAGTCAATCATTTTGTCCTTGTACTGTGGTATCATTCTGGGTGATGGCAGGATGCTACTCAGGGCTAGGGTCATACCTGCCTGGGCTGCAAGATCGGACAGCTCCTCCATGTCCCTTTTCATGTAGTCCAGGGAGGTATATCTCAGGCCATTCACACCAACATAGACAATGACAGAGTCATATTTGTACTTGTTGTGGAGTGACCTGAGTGCATGTGTTATGTGGCGGATCCTGGCACCCGACAGGCAGCTGACAGTAACTTTCTCCTTGTTTAGCCTGGTGAGTGGAACATCAGTGTGCCTGACTATAGAGTCACCTATGACTAGAGTGTTGGGTCCCTTGTTATGTCTTATGGGCTGTGGTTGAGTGGCACACTGGGTTTGTGGGCTATGTGTCATTTGGGTTGTGTTGCGGGGCTGGAGGTTGCTTGTGTTTTTGCTTTGGAGGTCCCTGTTGCTTGTGCAGGTTTTTACTGAGAGCCTCCGCGAATGTAGGTGTGTGTTTTGTGTTTCTATGTGTGTGTTTTGGTGGTGTAGGTTTTGAGGGACTATGTGCTGAGTGTGGTGTGGTGCAAGTGTTTACCTTCTCCTCTTGATTGTCTAGTCCAGTCTTAGGTGAAGAGAGCTTTGCTTCCATTTGGGCTATATAAGTGCATCTCTCACAGGTTGTAGTGTTGGGTGGTAGGAGTAGAGAGTTGTCTGTGTACATGAGGCAATTGCTGCATTGCCCCAAGATGCCCAGATTAATCAGGTAGACAGGAGAAAACACCGGGAGCTGACCTTTAGACATGCCTGGATAGGTGCTTATTTATTAAGTACTAAAACCTGTTTTCCTCTAGACAAGTGAGGAAAGTTGAGTGCTGTAGTAATTTTTAGCTTATTTGGTGCTTACAATAAGTTCTGAACAAGTGCTGAGCTCAAAGAAACAGACTTGAGTGCTGAAACTATAAATCTGGCTAGTTCTTAGAAACAAAATTAAGCTAGAAGGCTTCCCTCCAACACAGAAAGGCTTGGGGGCTGTATTTATTTATTTATTTTCTAGGTAGGTAAACTGGAGCACAGAGGTCCATTTTCAGGTATGACTTAACTTATTACAAAATAAAGAAATATATTTATTTATACATGCACTCATGCATGCCTTGCTAAGTGGGTTAGTTCAGGCAGCCAACGACCCTTTTGACTTGGGCTTGAAGCCAAGCAACATGGGCAATAAGACTAGAGAGCTTATAAACAAAACAAAACAATACAATACAGTGTATAATAAAAGAAAGTAAAAAATGGCAAATCAGTGAGCATGAGCACAATGTAAAGTAATAAAGGGTTGTGCATTACAAATATTAACCAACACAAGATATACATAGAAAAAGTTGAGACAATCCCTAGGGTCTAGTACATAATACATTTATAAAGGTACAGTAGCAAAAGAGTTGTATATCACATGCACACACTATTTATTCAGGGCTTTATGATACGAAATAGCACGTGGAATAGAGAATGAGAAACTAAGTAACACATCCGATGCATTTATATTTAATCTGTTGTGAATTAGGGCAGAGAATAGAATAGGAGCTATTAATCAACAAATCCCAAGCAAATCCCAAGTTACTCAATTTCTGCTGTTTAATTATTGGCTGTTTTTTTCTTTTGCCTTGAGCAGATGCCATTTATGCTGAAAACTTGTTCCTATTTTTTTCATCAAGTATATTTTGTCTATGTTTTCCCGGTTTGTGAGAATGCAAGGCAACCAAATGGAGTAAGTTTACAAGGGTAGCAGAGAATTTTTATAATTCACTTTATGGGTTACAAATAATTTGAAGGGGAGAATCATTATATTACCTGACTAGTATAATGTTTATTTTTTTAATGTGTATTTTTTGAAATAACCGTATGCCACTGAAGTTATTATTGAAGAAAATTTATAAAACTGTGCTGGCTTAATGAACATTCTAGTAGGGGTTTATGATTTTGTAACAGCTGCTTGAAAATCATACCATTACATTCCTGTGATTGCAAAAAATACATCAGAAAGTTAACATCACAACATACAATTAGGTTTGTAACTCAGTGTATACATCACAGTTACTTAAAGCAGTACAAGTTGTGAATAGAGAAAGAAAAATTCAGTGAGTTAGAACCCAATCCCTATACAAGGAAGAAAGGGTCATTAAAATAAGTTGTAAAGCAGCCATGAAATAACACACATTTGAAAAATAAATAAACCATCACTGTGTCTAATACTACTTATACAAAAAGTATGTTGTACCATTTCCAGTGTTCTCTGTACTGACTGGTGCGAGAAGCAGAATTGTCCACTAGTGACAGAAAAACCACATTTCAAATGCTTTCAATAACTTCTGAAACCATGTTCAGCCACCATAAAAACAACACATAAAAAATTTTTGTTAAATATTCATTATATGAATGCAAATTAATTATCCCTGGTTGGCACCTGTGTCTCTAAAGTACAAAGACAGCCTGTAACTGGCTCATTTGCCACACCTTTGCTTGTAAGTGTTTCATCTCCTAAGTCCATGGCAACACTTATCAGGTGTACCAGAACTTGTCAGAGATTTGGGATGCATAGCTAGGCTTAAAAAGGTCATTGTGCTTATTAGCCAATTACATACCTATGGACCTATAAAGAAAAAAAATTACATAAGGACAGTAATTAAAACATGCAAACAGTGAAAATATAGATAACATTGTTAGACTGAAATAATCCACTTTTTTAATCAAAGACTGCATGGTGTACATCAGACAAACTCATATTTTAATGCACAAATCCTAAATTGTAAATCTGAACTTTCTATTTTGTGTCCTGTGCAGACAAACATGCTTTGAAGACAATCGTGAATTTACAAATCCTGCCAAGGACAGAAAATCTGTACACTTCAAGTGAGAAAGAAATAAAGAAAGAACGAAAGAAAGAAATGTCACTGAACAGATAAAAAATGCAGTAGAAAATACTAAAAAAATGTTTTAGAACTAACAATACACACAAATTGCAAAGAGTTTCACCAAAATACCATCTAGGATTTGGTGGCAGTGAAGCACTATGTTCATGAACACCTGAGGCACTTAGTCCATGGTATAACCGCAATAATCCATGGAGAAGTCTTGGAGCCCTTCTGGCTTCAACATTTTGTCTATTATCCTTCATTTTCAGAGCCAGACCTAGTCATTTAGGAGTAAATTCCACAATAACCTACATCTGCATGGATAATTGTTTAAATATTTAATTATATGCCAGTTTGCAATGGGCCTCCAAGCAATACAATTACTTGTGCAGACAAGTAGATTGCTGTGATATCATGAACTGGAATTGTCTGAAAAATTTTGTAATCTGTATAATTTTCTCTTCATTGTCTGCCTACCATCAGCCCTTTTGTAATGTGACCAGCCCGTTATCTATACAGTTGTGAGATATCTGACTGCGTTCTCCTTCCACTGCTGAGCAGCAACCTGACATTTATGACTGCATCAATGATTCATACACACTTCCATGTATAAGTCAAAATGCAGTTATGAAGCATTGATGCAGAGCTTGGAGAGCACATGTGTCTCAGTCCTCCTGTTTCATGCCATGAACCCTGCCTTTGCTGGATGTCATTTATTGAGTGCAATGAGCTATCTCTCCATCCCTGGATAGCCGAGCTGGCATTGGTCACTCACTCAGATGTCCACTTCATTCCCCAGGTCACTAGTTATCTCTGATCATGTGGGTCTGATATAGAGGTAGCTAACTTTTGATTTAGTGTGGGACTAGGTTTCATCTTCTTCCTTCTTGCAATTTTGTGAGGTATTTACCCAGCCTTTACTATATAAACGTCTTTGTACGATGTCATTTCCAGCAGAAAATAATTGAAATCCCAGCTAGTTCACATTTCATTAGCCTTTGGTTTGTTGCCATTAAGGCTTGGTTGAACTGTGTTTCTCATTAGCTTGTAGCTCAGTTTAGGACTGAAATCATATAGGTTCATAGGTATTTACTAGGCGTATGTCCACAAGGGCCTTTTTAAGCCTAACTATGCATTCCAAATCTCTGACAAGTTTTGGTACCCTTGATAAGTGTATGCAGGGGCTTGAAAGATGAAACATTTACAAGAAGGGGCCTGAAAGATGAACCATTTACAGGCTGCCTGTTTCCATTAAAGACATAGGTGCCAAGCCAGGGATAAATTTCTTGTTCCCCATCTAATTGTCCAAGTTACACTTGAATTGGGTGAGGGAGGAAGTCTGCTTCACATGGATGGTGAGCCTGTTCCACAGATGGGGGTAGTCTCTAGGACACATACCTGTCTCTCCAGCAGGTCCTATTTATATCATAGTTAAGGTTTAAGTCTTTAGAATGGGTAATTCTGGTACTGTTTGTTTTGTAGATATGCAGGAGGTCTATCAGGGTGGGTTCTGACAATGCCCTGTATGCCAGGTATAGATCTCCCATCAACAACCTGTAGGAGACAGAATGCAGGGATAGGTTCTTAAAGCAGTCTGCGTAGGACATTTTACTTACACCCTGTACTCTTTTAGCGAAGAACCTCTGTGGATGTTCCATTTATTGGATATGCCTGGTTAGGTACATAATGAATGCTGAATACAGTGGAACAATGACTTCCTTGGACCTAGATGCCATACCTTTGTTTATAAGTTACACAACATAGAATGGCTTCCTCACTACTGTAGACACATGATGGTCAAAGTCTAGATTACTGTCAATTTGTGTCCCTACATCCCTGACAACTGGTCAGCTATAAGGGGTGTGTTGTCAATATGATAGTTACCAGGGGTGGATGACTTCCCGAAAGATACTTTTATGCATTTCTTGGCATTTAGTTTTAGTGCATGACGCTGACACCAGTTCTTTGACTCAGCCCTTCCTGGAGAACATTTCTGTCAGTGTGGGATTAAATGACAGCTCCTAATTTGCAATCATCTGCAAATTTTGTCAGCCAGAGACCATTGACATTGGCCTTGCCTTCAGAGAAGTAAATGCCAAAAAGGAGCGGTCCAAGGAAAAAAAATCCCTGAAGGACTCCACTTGTGACTAGCCTCTATCCAGAGGTGGATTTCTCAATTCTAACTGGCTGGATCCTATCTGTGAGCCAGTTGCCTATCCACTGGGTGACATACAGTTTTGTACCTAACCTCTTGAGTTTGTCAACAATGCTAGAGTGAGGTATTGTGTCAAATGCCTTGGCCAGGTCAAGGTAGGCAGTGTGAATTATTCTGCCCTCATCCATTGCTTTGGTGACCTTCTCAAAGAAGTCCACCAGTTTGAGTAAGCATGACCTGCCCTTGATGAAAACAAACTGGGTTGGGTCCAGTGTCTGGAAGTTTACTATATCATTATTGATCATTTCCATGATAATTTTTTCCATAGCTTTGCATATAAGACTAGTGAGACTTATGGGTCTGTAGTTTACAGGGTCTGTAGATGGCCCACCATGGTGCAGAGAGATGACTGTCGCTGTTCTGCATTCATGAGGCACAAAGCCTGTTTGTAGGCTACAGTTAAATAGCAATTCAGAGGTCCTGATAGGTCATGTTTCATGCTATTTAGAAGGCATCCTGGGATATTGTCTGGGCCCATTGATGTAGTGTTCTTGGTCTTAGAGAGAACATTAAGAACCTATTCCCTAGTGATAGCAGTGGAGTTATATTGGATGGTATTTCCTGAGGGAAGGTTGAGAGGGAGGGAGTGGTAAAGTTGGAGCTGAATTTGTTGAGCAGTATTTTTGCTATATCTTCTGGCTCAGGATAGGTGGCTCCATTTGCAATTAGCTCTGCACAGAATTGTGTATGGCCTTTGAGGTTGTGGACATAGCTAAAGAATGACTTGTGGTTGTCATTGGCCTGGGATGCCAAATTTACCTCAAATTTGGCTTTGGTAGACATTATCTGTCCTTTGAGTTGTTTGTTTAGTTTGAGAGTGCTTTGATTATCTTTCACACAAACTGTTTGGTATCTTGTCATTTGTTTTGCACAACAAACACAGACTACAGTATTAGGGGATGGTCTTTTTACAGTTGAAGATTCAAGTATTCTACTATGTTTTCCTTTCCCATTAATAAAATTGTTATTCTAAGAGTGGCATAAAGCATCAAAATGATCCAGTTGCCCCACAATGGAGAAAGCAGCTTTTGTTTCTTAACCTTCATAGGCTAGTTTAGAGACATCCACTCTGTCTGCATAATAGTAGGCATGGGATGTAACTCCCTGATGTATGGTCAGGTTATGGCCTGCCTTGAAAATGAGAGCCTTACTTTTTGACTTCTTTCAGTTTCATCAGTTTCACAGATTCAGTTCTACAGGTCCTGTTTTACTTTCGAAGATACTCTGCTGCATCTATATGTGATGCCCAATGGAAACATATTTTTAGTGATGATTAACAGAAGAAGCTGCGGTGGTACAGCAGAAGCCGCGGTGGTACAGCGGTAGCATTGTTGCCTCACAGCAAGAGGTTCTCCTATTCGATTCTCGGCTGGAGTGCCTTCTGTGTGGAGTCTGCATGTCCTCCCCGCGGTCGAGTGGCCTCCGAAAGACATGCGTGAATGGGCATGCCTTCGCTGAAGGTTGGACATCGGGCTGGCAACTCGGCACCATAAAAAAAATCAACTGCCAATCATTAGCGGACCAGAGTTCCGCTGTGGCGACCCCTAACCGGGAAAAGCCGAAAAGACAAACAAACATTAACAGAAGAATGCAGAGGAGGATCATTTGGAGACAGAGTCATATTTAAGAAATATATTTGATAAGTAAGTAGTAGCATTGACTGTAAAGTTTGGATAACCTTCATCTTCTGAAGAAAATGAACAGACTTGGACTGCAAAAGGTTTGCAGTTAGACCTGCTGCTAGAGCAGAGCAAAATGACCTTGAAAGACTTCAACATCCATATGAGCAGGGTTTATTACAAATAGTATGAGTCCATTATTGCTCAGCTTTGAGTAGTCAGAGAATCAGTCCCCAGAAAACCTAAATGAACTTGTGCAGTTGTATAAACCATCAACCTATTTGACTATAAAGGTGCTTTTTCCAGCTCTGTCTTCGACCTGCCATTAATGAGTGGTACATCATTGTCACTTTTCTTTTATGTAGTGATTTTGTAAATACAAAAGATCTTCTTCATATGTATCCTTTCAGATGACTTTTTAACTTCTGTTTAGTATAAGCACAGTGGTTTTTGCTCTGATATTCACTCCTGCATATCTCTGTCTTGATCATATGTGAAGTTTGTACTTGTCAATTTGAATTAAGGACCTTACAGCAAGTTTAGAAAGCATTTATATTTTACTTTATAGTGACAATGGGATGCAGAGAAGCAAAAAACTTCTACTTATTATAATCTCTGAATTTAGTTTAAATCAATCCAGTCAATTCATATCATTATGTGCATTCTTTTCAGATCATTTCTTATCAAAGGGAAACTGGGATGTTACTGGACATCGAAAGCATCTTCAGCTAAGTGACAAAACTAAAGCTAGGATTCAATAAAATCATCAGCGTTCACACTTATTGCTCAATGCAGGTTGGTCAGTTAGCATAACAGTGAGAAAATGTGATCATAGGATCATAGAAGGTTACTAGGCTAATGGTTAAAGGGCCCTTACAAGCCTAGCCAAATTCAACCTGTGTTCCCAAGGTTGTCTGGTTCCAGCAAATAATAAAATCAGCACCTGTTGCCCCTGTCCAAAAGGGACACAGGTGGAACCCCTGGGGTGAGTTTCCAGTTACCCATCCAGTCATCCAAATTACACTTACATAGGGCCAATGAGGGGCTTTGTTTAACATGAATAGGAAGTTTGCACCAAAAGTGGGGCAACCTCTGTGAGACAAATCCGTCTCCCTAATAAGTTCTGTTGATATCACATACCAAGCTAAGGTCCTTTGAGCGAGTGACCCATGTGTCATTTGACTTGCAAATGTGCAGCATTTCTATTAAAGCTGGATCAGAGCTTGCTCTGTATGCAGGGCACAGGTCACCTCTGAGCAGTCTGTTTAACACAGAGTAAAGTGGCAATGATTTCAATCACTCCGCATAAGAAGATCTTGAAGACCTTGAATTTTCTTTGTAAGAAACCTTTGTGGTCACTCCAGTTGCTGCAGGTATTTGGAAAGCAACATACCAAAGGGAGCATTGCAGTCCATTACTGGCCTGATGAGGGAAGAGTACAGGGGGGTTATAACCTCTTTTTTCCTGGAGGCAATGCCCTTACTTATGAGATGAGTAATATAAAATGCCCTTTGTACCACTGTGGAGACATGGTGATCGAACTTAAGTTTGATGACAACCTGTGTGTCCAGATCTCTCACCACTGACTGTGTGTTGCTATTGATGTGGTAGTTTGCAGGAACATCACCCTTGCCGAAGGGGATGATAATGCATTTTTTTTGCATTAAGTTTAAAACTATGACTTTGGTACCAGTCATTAGTCTGCGTAAGACCTTCTTGCAAGATGTAGACATTGCTAGGGGTTTCAATGATTGGTCCCAGTTTGCAGTCATCAGCAAGCTTTGTCAACCACAGTCCTTTAGTTTTAGCCTGTGCATCGGAGAAGTTGATTCCAAACAGTAGGGGTCCCAGAAATGATCCCTGTAGAACACCACTGGTTACAATTCTGCTGGAGGAGGTGGAGTCATCTATTTTGACGGTATGAGTTCAATCAGTGAGCCAGTTTGTAACCCACCCCACAATATATGGGTTGATACCCAGCTGGGTGAGTTTATCAATGATGCCTGAGTGGGTGACTGTGTCAAAGGCCTTGGCTAAGTCTAGGTAGGCCATATGCACAGATTTGCCCTCGTCTAGGGCTTTGGTGACTGTCTTAAAGAAGTCCACCAAGTTTAATAGGCATGATCTCCCGTTTACAAAGCCAAACTGAGTGGGGTTGAGTGTTTGTAGATTTCCTATATCTTTTTTAATAAGGTCCATGATGAGTTGTTCCATGGGCTTGCAGATAAGGTTGGTCAGGCTAAAGGGTCTGTAGTTCCCAGGGTCCGTGGATGCACCCCCTTTCTGCAAAAGGATGACGGTAGCTGCTGTCCATTCTGCTGGGACGAAGCCAGTGCTTAAGCTGTGCCTGAAAAGTGTGACCAATGATAATGCTAATTCCTGTTTTAATCCATGTAGAACTCAGCCCTGGATGTTGTCTCTTCACATAGAAGCTGTGTTCTTGGCCTTGGAGAGGGCATTTAAGACCTGCTGCTCAGAGATACTAAGTGGGGGACAGGTGTTAGGGATACATTGAGGTATGTGGCAGGGAGAGGGGAGTGAATTTTTCATTGAACCAGTCAGCCAGCAGGTTTGCTATAGCTACAGGTTCTATGTATGTAGTACCATTAACTGTAAGTTCAGTGCAAATAATGGACGTACCTTTGAGGTTATGGATGTAACTAAAGAATGCCTTATGATTATCCTTAGTTAGGGAAGTTAATTTGGATTCATAGTTAGCTTTGGAGGACTTCACTAGGAGTCTTATTTGCTTGTTTAAGTTGAGGATGGAGTGTTTCCAGTTTTGAGACCATTTCTTCCTACTCTTAGATAGTAATTTCTTCCTTCTCTTGTATAGCCTATGGCAGTTATCCCCCAGGAAAGTTTGTTTATCCTTGGAGATCTTGCTTTGGTTCTATCAGGTATGGCAGAGTCAATACCATTGTACAGGTGCTTGTATAAAGCATTGGTGTATAACTCAGCATAGGTGCCTGTTCCATCATTGGGGGAGAGGGGGTATGAAGCTGTTTATGCCATCACATAAGAGGTTGTAATTGGCCTTGGAGACTTTTTTCATCTAGTTGTTGATAAGGAGGGGTCTTGTGTTATAGTTACTTCTAGTGAGACAGATTTGTGGTCAGATCTCACCAGTGATGGCCACACACTGGGGGTGGTGCAGTGGTCCCCCATGTTGGTGAGCACCAGGTCCAGGATGTTTGAGCCCCTTGTGGGTGTGTCAAACAGCTGGTCTAGGGCATTAGAGTTAACGAAGTCTAGGAACCTTTGGGCAAGTGACTTAGAATATGTATAATTTACCCAGTCTATGGGCGGGTAATTAAAGTCACCCAACACCAGGGTGTTTGGTTGTATCTTAATTGACTCAAATAGATCCAACTAGGCTGAGTGGATTTCCTGATTCATGGAGGGTGTCCTATAGCTGGCAATGACCTGAAGAGGGGTCTTACCTACAGTCAATTGCACCTGAAGTAATTCAAGGCAGTCATGCTGTTTAACATATCTAGAGGTGTATTTATCTTTAATGAATATTGATACACCACCTCCTTTAGCTCCCATGCCTTCAGTTTGTGGTCTGAACGTGTGGAAAGAAATGTAACCTGGTATAGCTGGGGTCCTCTCTGCAGCCTTAAACCAGGTCTCTGTAAATGCACAAATGTCAGCATCTTCCATGGTGAGGACTGCTTCCAGTGAGTGCACTTTCTAGTTTAGACTCCTAGCATTTAGCAGCATAACCATGAGGTTGTTTTTAGAGGGTATGTTTACACTGGGAATTTTGTTCTTGTGACATTGCCTAAAAAAGGCACTATAGGGATGGCAAGAGCCTTAGTTGGCAACTGAAATCCCATGAGTGACAGATGAAGACCATCTCTGGCAAAGCATTGCGGTCTGTCGACTATGTCATCCCAGGCTGACAGATACTGGATCCCCTTTGAATGACACTAGAAACTAAGCCAATTGTTGAAGTCAATAATTTTTTGTTTGTATTGAGGTATCTTCCAAGGTGAAGGCACACTGCTGCTTAAGGCTAGGGACATACCTGCCTGAGACATATCATCAGAGAGATAAGTCATGTCTCTCTTCATATAGTCCAGTGAGGTACATCTCGAGTTATTCACACTAACATGGACTATGACAGAGTCATAACAGTGCCTGTTGAGAGACTTGTGTGTGTGTAATGTGGCAGATCCTGGCACCTGATAGACAGATGACCATGACCTTTTCCTTATCCCGTCTGATGAAAAGGACATCCGTGTGTCTCATAGTTGGGTCACCTATGTGATGTTTGTTTTGTTTTGTTTTATGCCTTAGGGGCTTGAATGGTGAGATATTGGTGTGTGATATATTATGTGTACTATGTTCTGCAGAGGATGTATTATGTGAAGTGTGCTTGTGTTTGTGCTTGGGAGGTCTCTGATGTATAGGAGAGCTTCTTGTAAGGACCTCCATATATGTAGGTTTATGTGTTGTTGGTTTGGTAGGTGCAGGAGGTGAGGTGTACATGCTGACAGCCTGCTTAGTATCAGATGAACTGACTGGTTTATGAGAGAGCCTGGATTCTAGGTTCTTGATATAGATTCAACTCTCACATAATGAATTTGTGTGGACTAGAAGAAGTGGGTTGTCAGTGTACATGAGGCAATTGATACATTACCTCAGGATGCCTATGTCGACCAGGCTGGCTGGCAAAACTGTGGGAAATTGTCTGTCCATAATGCTAAATAAGTTGATGTGGTCAGAAAACAGGGAGAGGACAGGAAGGACAAGGTAAAGTAGAGGACAGAAGATGCGGACAAAAAATATGAAGGGCTAGTGGGTAGGATCTGTGTTGTTACCTCAGTAACTTAACTGAATGTATTACCTGTCAGTGATGATGGAGCACCAGCAGAGTACTAAGAGAAAATTTGCAGGCAAAAGTGTTTGCATTTATGGGCAGCAGTGTGCGATGTACAAATGCAGTGCTTATGCAGCAAATGAGCACAGACAGATCTAAATAAATTAACCATTAAAAAAGCTCAAAACAGAGCCCTGTTCCAGTAACCTTCAATCAGATGAGTTCTAACTGCACACTCCTGCCACTAAGGTGCAAGGAAACCATCTCCATCAAAAGCTGGCCTGGTTTTGTGCTCAATTTATACAAACAGAACTAGATTCAGCAGGTCTGAATCTAGTGTATGCTTCAGTAACAATTTCAGGAAAAAAAATGTTCAAATAAGCAGTGATATTGTAAAAATGCTGTTCAAAAGTGCAATATACAGTGAAAAAGTCTACTTAAGTTTTGCAGAGATCAGCAGATCGCTTGGATTTGCTTATGTAGTAAAGAAGGGCAAACTGATTTAAACAAATTAACCAATAAAAAAGTTCAAACTGAGCCCTGTTCCAGCAACCTTCAATCAGATGAGTTCTAACTGCACAATCCTGCCACTTGGGTGCAGGGGAACCCTCTCTACCAAAAGATGGCCTGGTTTAGTGTTCAAGTTATATAAACAGAGCTAAATTCAGCAGGTCTGAATCTAGTCTCTGCTACAGCAAACAAAGTGCACCAATTTCAGAGAAAAAAAACAGTTCAAATAAGAAGGCACAATAAGCATTCAACCAGAAATTCCCAGCTCAGAAGGGCAGAGTGTAGACTGCCACAAGAGTGTAGACCACAAACCTTCTTAATGTAAAAGAGTTGGCCTGAAGCCCAAGTACTTAAACCAGAGCTAATACACTTTTAGAATAACAGACACAGTAAGCCTTCAACCAGCATTGCTCAACTTAGAAGGATGTAGGCTACCTCTTCTACAACAGAGTGTAGACCACAAACCTTCTTAATGTAAAACAACTGGCCTGAAGACCAAGTACTTAAACCAAAACCAAGAGGCTTAGAGTAACAGTTACAATTTAATCAGGTTACTAACAAGCAGTAATAAACACATCAGAATAAATGTAGTTGAACACATTTAAGAACAAGCAGTAAAATGAAAATAAAGTGATAGAGTAGGAAGAAACACAAATACGGTAAAAGCAGCTGAATAAAGTACATTTTTTAAAGTTAAATGGGAAGGAAGGGAAGATAATTCAAGGTTAAGAAATTGAGGGGGTGGGCTTTCCTAATGATATCTCTGTACTCAGTAGAATGAGCTGATGAGATGGGACTGGGAGGAGTATCCAAAATCAGAATTATAATAGGGGCGGGCAACTCAAAAGCCACCAACTTCAACAACACAACAACAATTGAGAGTGTGGGTGGGAAAAATAAAATGCAGCCAGAGATCATTAATATTCAGGCAGAATACATCAAGCAGGCCAAACAAACACTTCAGTTAAATACAGATATTTCTAACTAAAAGAGAAATGCAGTTTCTTATTTCCTCCCACTAATTATCTGATGTTATTCACTGTTTACAAAGGAATCTTTGATTCAGACACATGATTGGCTGTAATAAAAAAGGCCTCATTATTGTCTCATTACCATATCTAATGAATACAAGCATCGCAAGACATCCCCACACTAGTGTGTCCTACATAGCAGCCCATGAAATACATTAACAAAGGCACCCTTCTAAACACACATGCAAACACACATTCAGACACGTATGTACAAGCACACACACACACACACACACACACACACACACACACACACACACACTCATCCATATCCACTCATCAACAAAAAAACCTCACCACACTCAGTCATGCTCACAGAAACAGTCATATACTCTCTGTCTCTCTCTCTTACACACACACACACACACACACACACACACACACACACACACACACTCACACACACATACACACATCCAGACTCTCAGTTCACTACCTAACTCTCTTAATGCATCCACTCAAGTAAACACACACACATGTGCATATGCACACACAAAACACGCATACATTTGTGCAACCTCATTCATATCCCTCCTGATAGGCACACATAGATTCGCATACATACACACACACAAACACACACACATATGCACATGCACACACACACACACACACACACACACACACACACACACACACACACACACACACGTTTATTGAACTTACATGCACCTCAAGTACTCCCATTGGACTGAGTAGGTGACTATCATGATTATATAGAATCATGTCACTCAGTTTAATTCACTTCAACTGAAAGTGAATTTGACAAAAAATACCCACCAAAACAGCTTGTGATGAACCTTTGAAGTAAGTTTTTCTAGAAGACAAACACTCCCCCCACACAACATTCATGTGGGGATATACCCCCATACTCCACAAACTTATATATACCTACTCCAAGGTGGCACAACAGAGGAGAAAGGTGAAAACTCCACTGTTGCATAAAGTTGTTTTGAGTCTTTTCTGTCAGTCTATGTGCATTCAAATAAACAGCTGTTGATAGACTGACAAGTTTCTCATTTTACAATGCTCACTTTTTCCTCCTAGAGAAAAAAAATTACTTGTCTGAGTGATTAAGTTTCAGGGGCGGCATGTGGTACTGGCTGCTGGGCTGCAGCCTCCCCATTTTGAAAAAAGAAAAGGAAATTAGTCATCCTTTATTTTTAAACTATAAATGAAGGTCGACTTTCTGACTGTGCAGGTTCTGCATGTCTAGGATTCCAGTAATCTCATAAACGAAAAGTAGTATAAAATAAACTTAAATCAGCTTATGTCATACACTTATCACATCCATGCACTAACATGTTGAGGACATCAGGAACATCACTCAACAAACATCTTTTCAGGCTGCTGCACGAAACAGGGAGGAGACATTTAATTTGGTTCAGACTGCCTCAGGTGAAAGTGAAAGACAGGGTTAACACTGGATACATGAGCATGAGCGTTGCAACAAGGGTTTATTTCTTGTTTTCTCTCTTTTGTTGTAACTAGATAAATACTTTATTAAAATGTGTGTGTTTGTGTGTAGATGCTCTCAGTTGTTCCTGATTTTGCAGATGGTAGCCATTTGAGTTTCATACTTAATGAAATTCAAATAAAGCATACTAATGCAAAGCCTGCTATTCTAGCAAGCTTCTTTACTCATGGCTATTTTCATTTTTTTTTTTTATTCTTGAACAAGGAGGTTGATAGATATGCGGGGCGAAGGATGTAGTGGCTTTCACAATGTATTCTGACAGCAGTGATATAAGATACATTTCTGTGGTGCAATTATTTATGTATTTATTCATTCATTTGGTGCAATAAAAATTTGAGGTTTGCAGCTACTGTCATACAAGTGGCTGTTATTCATGGTTGTGTCTTAGTTTGTGTGTGTGTGTGTGTGTGTGTGTGTGTGTGTGTGTGTGTGTGTGTGTGTGTGTGTGTGTGTGTGTGTGTGTGTAAGTGTGAGTGTGTGTGTGCATGCGTGTGTGTATGTACATGCATTGGCATAGATGCTGTCAGCTGTTCCTGATTTTGCATAATGTTAATGATTTTTTGCTTCATATTTTGGTCTGCTTCTTGTAAAGTTTGTATTTCTTTTCTACCGAATCTTTGCAGTCACTAAATAATAATGACAGACATTTATGTTTCAGACTTAACCTTAAGAAAGAGTGTTAATGCAATCCCTAACTTCTAAATTCTAAATAAATTCTAAATTCTAGTAAGTTTCTAATTGCATAAAGGCAATAGATAGCTGTCACTGATTTGGTCCTTCCAAGTCATCTTTATCTCTGTTTTTCCCAAATTCTACATGAGATCAGGGGTATCATGTCAGCTGTTGCCATCTTTCTCCAATCAGTGCTACTCTCTTACCTTCTTTGATAGTCATGCCTGACTGTTGCAGATCTTCTCTGACACAATCCATCCATCTCTTAGCTGGATGCCTTCGTTTCCTCTTACTTTCTTCCTGCCTGTCCCAAATCTTCATCATCTGATTTCTTCTGCTTTTCTGTATATGCACCTGAACCACTGTAATATGTTCTCTTTGACTTCTACAATTAGAGCTATTTTGCCTTCTGCTGTGATATCCTTTTTCCTTAATCTGTCCCATAGTGTGCATCCTACCATCCACCTCAGGAACATCATCTCCATCAGCTCTAGCTTCTTCAACATCTCTGCCTTTACTGCCCAGGTTTCTGTACCATACAGTAGTACTGGCCACACCACTGTTTTGTGCCTCTTACTTCTCAGCTTCTTTGGCATTCTTCTGTCATACACTAGCCCTGACACTCTGTGTCAATTGGCAGCAGCCCCACTGATTTTAGTTTTGATCTCCTCATTTAAACTTCCCTTCTCCTCATCCACCCTTTCCAGGTCCATTTGCAGCCATTACAGCTGTCTTATCCGTACTCAGTTTCATCTCATGTGCTTTCAGTTGTGCATTCCATTTCCCTATCCTTTGCGGAAGGTCTTGCTGACAGGCTGCCTGTAATGCCACATCATCTGCATACAGCAGCTTTGTTGATCTGTCCCCTCCAGCCTGTTTGCTAATGTAGTCCATCAACACTTTAAACAGCTGTGGGCTTGGAGCTGAAACTGATGCACACCCACTCCCTCAAGGAACCGCTCTGTGTTACTGAACTCTGTTCATACTTGAGTCATTGGGTCCTGTGCATAGCCAACATTAATTCTGGGAGTTTGAACCAACACTTGATTGTCTAAATCAGCTTTCTTGGGACTTGTCATATGCTTTCTCCAAGTCTAGGAATGCCCAGTTGTTGTCTTTCCTCAGCTAGAGTTTCCTCTCAATTATCCTCTGTCCATCACTATTTTTTTTATCTTTTTCATTGACTGTTGAGCAAAGAGGTTGAGTGATATGTGGGGAGGGTTTTGCAGTGGATTTCATACTGTATTCCAAGAGCAGTAAGATGAGATAATAAATTCCTACTTGACAGTTATTTATGTATTTAATCATTCATTTGGTGCAAGCAGAGTTTAATGTATACAGTCACACTCATTCAAGTTGCTGTAATTGATGTGTGTGTGTGTGTGTGTGTGTGTGTGTGTGTGTGTGTGTGTGTGTGTGTGTGTGTGTGTGTGTGGTGTGTGTGTACAAGCACACACACGTGTGAATATGGGTCTACTTCAGATGATCGAACTTTCGAATGTTCGACTTTCATATGGCCAAGACCATATGACCAAAGTAAAACAAAACAAAAAAATTAACTGAATGCTTTTAGCAGGGGCAATCCCCCTACACCCCCTGCTATTTAAATATACCAACTCCAAGATCCCACTACAGTGCAGAAAAGGGAAACATTCCCTGATAAGAGTGGTTTGTGGCAGTGATTACTACCTTATAGCCTGGTTGGTGGGGCATAGCTGGAGAGAACCTGTGCCAGCTTTCCCCAGGAGTGTCTGTTTGTATATAAACCAAATCTCAAAGTGTGTGTGTGTGTGTGTGTGTGTGTGTGTGTGTGTGTGTGTGTGTGTGTGTGTGTGTGTGTGTGTGTGTGTGTGTGTGTGTGTGTGTGTGTGTGTGTGTGTGTGTGTGTGTGTCAGCTACTTGGACAGGGAGGGTACTGGAGGTTTTGGCTTGACTACTCAGCTGAGATCTTAACCCTATAGTTGTGCCAGTGTGGAGTCTTATTGGGGATCTGGCGAGAAAGGGAGAAACCAGCCCCAGACTGACTGTGATCTCCATGTGCTCTTAAGGAAAACTGTGCTTTACTGTGTGTGTACTTGTTATCCTTTCCAATGTGCATGCCCCTCACTGGTGCTAGTGGTGAGGATTGAGGCTTATTGATTACTGGGCCAGTGCATGGGCATCACATATTAATTGTTTTGCAGTAGTGGGATATCCACATCAAATATTAATTGTTTGATTGTGGTGAGTTAGCCACATCACATACTAATTGGCTTGTAGTGGTATGGATAGTGAATTCCTGTAGCTTATGTACAGTGATCACTAAAGGTGTTTTTATACTCTAAATCGGCCATGCAGTGAATATTCAGAGTTCAGATCACAATTGTTTTATTTCTTTTATTAGCTTAGTTAGTCAGGGAGAGCAGGCAAACATGTCAGAAGAGGAGTATGGCAAGCTGACAAGGAGCCAGTTGGCTGAGATGTGCCAGGCTAAGGGACTGGTGCATGGAAACCTGACTAAGGCAGACATGATTGCAGCTTTGGTCACAGCTGCATCAGAAAACAGCAATCAGGAGGACGATCAGACTGGCTGTGGAGAAGTACAACACTCAGAGAATGGACAGCTCAACCTTTCTGCAGAGGACTTAAAAATCCATTTGGAGCTAAAGAGACTTGAGTTGGAGGCTAGGCATTTGGAAATGGAAGCTGTGGAGAAAGAGAGGCAGAGGCAGCATGAAAAGGAGATGCTGACTCTTTGCCAGAGTCATGGAGGTAATGGGGAAGGGAGTAACCGAACTCCAGAAGCACAGAAGGTCAGTAAATTTCTTTCACAGTTTACCGAGGGGGATAATTTTGATTCATATGTTTGAGAGGCTATGTAAACAGTATGATGTTGACCAAAGGCTCTGTGTACGGTTCTTGATGCCTTTACTCCATGGCAAAGCTGTAACTGTGCTGTCTAAATTATCTGATCACAATTTTTTTGATTATACTGCTGTTAAGTATTGTTTGCTAGAATTTTTTAAGCTAACACCTGAAACTTATAGGAAAAAGTTTTGTCAGCATAGATGCAAGGCAGATGAAAGCGTGTGTGAATATGTTGCTGAACTACGCACTTATTTTCATAGGTGGGTGAGTAGATGTCAGGTCACCACTTTTGAAGGGCTGGCAGTCCTTTTGATGAGGGAAGAAGCCCTTAGCACTTTGTCTGACGACATGAGGATCTGGTTAGCTGATAGATAATGTGCTACTTCAGGTGAGTTGGGGAAAAAGGGAGACCTATACCTAGCAAACAGAGCATCACTGTAAAGGAAAGGGACACCCAGTGCTGGTCATGGGTCTAAGGGAACCCATGGTGGGCAGCCCAGACCACCCCAACAGAATCTGCCAGTAGCAGGGGAAGCCACAAGTCCAAGCACATGTCCAGGACCTAGGGTTAAATGTTTTGAATGCAACCAGTGGGACCATGTGGCATATAGATGTCCACAGAGGCAAGGTGGGGAACAAAAGGTGAGAGAGCCAGTAAGTGGGAAGGACAAAATGCCAATAGTAAGTTGTCTTGAAACAACCAGGGTACCAAACTACCACCAGGAGTTATATCCTATTGTAGTGAATGGCAAAGAGGCCATTACTAAAAGAGACACAGCCTCTGACATAGCCATTGTGATGCCTGCAATGATTACCGAGGAGCACTACTTGCCTGGGCAGTCAACTCCAGTCAGAGCTTTAAGAGAGACCCCATTCTAAATACCTTTGGCTAGGGTTTACCTTGACTGGGAGGGTGGAAAAGGAAGCCAGCAAATATGTGTGTTTGGGGATATCCCTGCAGATGTCCTGATAGGGAAAGATCTTGATAATGCAGTACCATTTGCTCATGCAGTTACATGCAGTCAGGCTTGGAGACAAATATGTGGGTCTGGTAGCCTGGGGGAGACCCAGACAGACTGCACACTTGCAGCAAAGACTGGTGAGGTGGTTACTTCAGGGAGGGAGCTACCCCATAGCAGTGAAACTGAAGATGAGCCACAGCTGCTTGTGGATACTGATGGTCCCTTGTGACTGCAAGGGCACAGGAGAGTAGTAGTAACCAGGCTGACAGTGAGGCACCAGTGTCAGAGGATGCCAGACTTCCTGTGGAAGGGGAGCTAGGGAGGGTTACAAAGAAAGAGATTAGACAGGCTTAGCTCTCAGACCCTACATTGCAAGGCCTGAGCCAGGTAGCTAGTGAGGCACCTGATTCTCAAAGGAAGGGGGGAATCTGTATACTGGGACAAGGGGTTACTGTATAGAGAGTGGACCCCTGAGGGGGGACTAGAAGGTGAGAGAATACAGCCATTGGTAGTGCCTAGAGCCTACTGTCTGGCGCTTCTAGCCATAGCCCATGATATTCCCTTTGCAGTTCATATGGGCATAAAACATACAAAGAAACATATTATGCAGAACTTCTATTGGCCTGGAATTTCCAGAGATGTAACAGAGTACTACAGGTCCTGTGAGCAGTGCCAAAAGGTAGGCAAGACAGGAGACAAGGTGAAAGCTCCTTTGATGCTTTGTCTGTGATTGAGAAGCCATTTCAGAGGGTAACTAAGGATATTGTGGGGCCTCTGAGTACCCCAAGTTCCACAGGGAAAAGGTATATCCTAGTGGTAGTAGATTATGCTACAAGATACTCTGAGGCAGTGGCTTTGTCTTCCATTGAGGCAGAAAAGGTGGCAAATGCTTTGTAGAGATTTTCAGTAGGGTAGGTTTCCCAAAAGAAATACTGACTGACAAGGTGCCAATTTTGTGTCAGACCTGCTGGCTTGTCTGTGGAAGTACTGTGGGGTGAAACACATGAAGACCACTCCCTACCACCCTCAGACTAATGGTCTTATTGAGAGGTTAAACTCTACAATCAAGTCCACGCTACAGTCATTTGCAGACCAGTTTACGAGGGAGTGGGACAAATATTTGCCCTATCTGTTGTTTGCTTACAGAGAGGTTCCCCAGGAATCCACAGGTCTTTCACCCTTTGAGTTGGTGTGTGGGCATAGGTTGAGGGGGCCTCTAGACTTAATTCGTGTTGAGTGAAAAGGTGAGTGTGAATCTCACAAGGAGTCTGTTGTGGCATATGTCCTAAACCTCAGGACAGGGATCCGGGAACTCATGGTCTTGTCCCAGGAGAACCTGGCAGAAATCCAACAACAGAAAAAGGTCTGGTATGACAGAAATGCTCGAGCTAGATAGAACGTATGCTATAGGGCAGCAGGTAATGGTTCTCATTCTATTAAGACACAACAAGCTGCAAGCAGCTTGGGAGGGATCGTACAAGGTGGTAAGGAAGGTAAGTGATGTTAACTACATGGTAGAACTTCTAGGCAGGAGGAAGGGGCACAAATTGTACCATGTTAACGTGATGAAACCTTACCATGATAGGGAGGCCCTTGTGCTGAGTATTTTTAGTGGATTGCAAGAGGAGTCTGAGGGAGATCTGATGACTGATCTCCTCAGTGATGCCCAGACTGACACATCAGTGGAAGGCCTAGCAATGTCCCAGCAGCTATCTCCTACCCAGGTTTGAGAAATCCAAGCAGTGTTACAGGAGTTTGGGGACATGTTCCCTGGGAAACCAGGGTGCACCCACCTGGTGCAGCACCAAGTGGATACAGGACCCCAAAGGCCTATTAGGCAGGCCACTTTTAGGGTGCCTGAGAGAGTCAAACTGACTCTGAGGGAGGAGATACAGGAAATGTTGGAACTAGGGGTAATTTAAGAGTCCAACAGTCCCTTGCCCTCCACAGTGGTGCTGGTGCCAAGGAAGGTTGGCAGCACCAGGTTCTGTGTGGACTACAAAAAATTAAATAGTCACACAGAGTCAGATGCGTAACCCATGGCTAGGGCAGATGAAGCCCTAGAGCAGCTGGGTGGGGCTAAGTATCTTACAACCATTGATCTTACCAAGGGTTACTTGCAGATGCCCTTGACTCCCAGTGCTACAGAGAGATCAGCCTTTGTGACTCCTTTTGGCTTGTATGATTTCACAAATATGCTCTTTCGGATGAAAAATGCCCCAGCAACTTTTCAGAGTCTGGTAGATTATATCCTAGCAGGAGTAGAAGGGTTTGACCTTGCTTATCTAGATGATATTGCCATCTACAGCCATTCCTGGCTAGAGCACCTTCAGCATGTCAGAGAGGTGCTAGGCAGACTACAGAGGGCAGGATTGACCCTTAAACCCAGCAAATGTCAGGTGGGTATGGCAGAGGTCTCCTACCTGGGACATAGAGTGTGGAGTGGTAAGATCGGGCCAGAACCAGCCCAAGTTGAAGCCATTCAGGCATGGCCTGCACCTGTTACCAAAATGCAGGTGAGGGCATTCTTAGGGACAGCAGGGTAGTACAGAAAGTTTGTCCATAGTTATAATACCATAGCTGCTCCATTCATAGACCTGACAAGAAAAAACAGGCCAGATAAGGTAGTGTGGATGTAAGCATGTGAGCAGGCATTCCAGAAGCTTAAAGAAGCTTTGGGAGGACCCCCTGTGTTAGCCAGTCCAGATTACAGCAAAGAATTTGTTGTGCAGGTGGATGCTTTGAACCATGGGTGGGGGCTGTACTTAGCCAGATTTCTTTGGAGGGAGGAGAGCACCCAGTGGTTTATCTCAGTCATAGGCTCCAACCCAGGGAGGAATGCTATGCAGCTGTAGAAAAGGAATGTCTAGTCATAGTGTGGGCACTGCAGAAAATTCAGCCTTATCTCTATGGAAGAAAATTCACTGTAGTTACAGATCACAATCCCCTAACATGGTTACACTGAGCCAGCCAGCAAAATGCCAAGTTACTAAGATGGAGCCTGGGGTTGCAAGGATATGATATATCAGTGCAGCACCACAGTGGGGTTAGCAACGCCAGTGCAGATGGGCTCTCAAGACAGGGAATAGGGTAAAGTATACACAGGCCAACCCTCTCAAGCAACGTTTCTCAAAGGTCACTTGGAAACTAGCTTGAGTTCTCTGGGGAAGGGGGGAGATATGTAAAGGCTGCCAGCCTAGCTAGATAAAATTTTGTAAATACTTCTATGTCATTGTAAATATTAATGTAATCCACAGGCTTGTTCTACAAATGTAAAGAGAACTATATGTTATGATTAAACTATATGTTGTACTGAAACTTCAAAAAACTAGGAAATGTAAACAAACCAACGCTGAAAGTAAATACCAAACGGACCAAAGGAAATTCTTCCACTCGTTTATTACAAAAAAGAACCAAAGTCATTCCATTCACTGGTTAAGTTTAAAACAGGTTAAAACAAAAAAAGCAAAAGAAGCCACAGTAACGTAAAGCGCTTTTCATTCGGGTATTACCCGAACTTCCTCAGACAACTTAATTAAAACTCAGTTCAATTTTAAATACTTTTACTTAAATGAACCAATCAGAGCAGCAATTTAATTCATTTACTCAGTATAGCCTAATTTAAAAGGAAATTACTCGTCATTCCAAAAATGGATAGTAGCTAGTAAGTAAATGAATAAATGGTTTGCTCCTCAACAATAGTAACTAGTACGTACACACTTCCTCATGCACAATAGCCCTGTCTTTCCTTTTTGAGAATATTCCATATTTAATATTGAATATTAAGTATTTAATGTTCAAAAACAACTCCTGTTCTTCTTGTTCCATCTCACCTAAGAAGCATCAGCTACGGCAGAGAGGGAGACAGTTGGTTTACAAATGTCGGTGTGTCCCAAATAGAATTAAATGTGTCAGCTAGTTACCAGCAAGTCTAGTTCATACCACGACCAATCTACGTCACTAGCAAACTCTAATGTGGCCTTACGATGGTGTGTGGATCTCTCCATGTCCATCCTGTCATTTTTAAAAAAACAACACGCTAGTAACTAGAAGGTGCAAGGAAGTGCGAGTCCTTCTCGTGAGGTTCCACTATATGATTCCAGTGTCACATATGCTCTGTTTAATGTTGTAAAAACCAGACTAACTCCAAAACCCCCCAAAAAATGTATGTAAATAATAAACCCTTAACGAAAAAAAAAACAATTAGTTGTACATAATAAAGATTATAACAAGTTCTATACATTTATAAGTGGTTGGTATAATTCTAACTTAGTTTTAATTCCTGTTCAACCAACCCCACCAGGGGATACAAGCAGTCAAACTAGCTTAACGTGGAAAGGTGAAAGGGGAGGAGGGGAAGGAAAAGGGGGGGGGGAAGGGGGAGGGGAAGGAGGGAAAGAATGGTGATGTGTTGGTAAACAATAGTGGTTAAAAAAATTTTTAAAAAAATTAACTAGAAATTTCTAATAATTATTAATTAAAATTATCTATTTAAATTCCTCAATTTTAATATACAAGAAATGGAACAGGCTTCATTTAATCCTGGTTCCATACACGCATCCAGTCTAAGTTGCCAATTAAGTTCACTCCTTTCCAATGTCAACTTGAGCAAGCTGTCCGGTATTCGAAACCCTCCCTTCATGACCAGGTCTGTTTGTGAAATAATCTTAAACTTGAAAGAATGACCTGCATGCAGTTCACAGTGGCGGGCTAACGCATTGTTTAGATTTTTCCTAATAATAGCGTAATTGTGCTCATAAATACGGTCCTTCAACTTACGGTCGGTTTTCCCGACGTAAAAAGCCTTACATCCCTGGCATTCAGCCAAGTAGACCACACTCTTGGTGCCACAATTGTAAGTCCCTTTGATGTAAAAAGTTTCATTCCTTATTCTAAATTTATTCTCACAATCAATGTAAGCACATTGTTTACAAGACCCACATTTTCGGGCACCCCCCATTGTTTTCTCTGTACTCCTGTAACCCTTTTCTAAAATCTGTTTCAAGTTGGAACCCCGTTTAAAACTAATAATAGGGGTCTCCCCTATTTTAGCAAAAATGTCCTTATTTAAAGACAAATAAAACCAAAGTTTTCTAATCACTTTCTGTATGTCATACGCTACCGGGGTATAAGTAAAAGTAAAAGCCAGTGAATAGTTATTGTTGTTTTTAGTTTGGTTCACCTCAATACTCCCTCTCGCTGGACCATGTGATGTAAACCCTTTTGGTTCCTGGACAGTAAACATTATTTCAGTAGGACTCGGGTTCTCAGTTCTCACTATAGATTGATTCAATATTGGTTTGTAAAAACCTGTTAAACGCTTCTTTGATACTTCCTTCAGGATACTGCCTAAGAAGTTCTCTGGGTAACCCCTATGCAAAAACATGTTGTACAAGAGTTTACATTCTATTTCAAATTCATCCTCAGTAGTGGTCATCCTTGCGGCACGCACAAACTGGCCCTTGACCACAGACTTTTTCTGATGTAAAGGGTGGTCACTGGAAAAGTGTAAAAATGAGTTTGAAAATGTGTTTTTCCTATAGATCCTAGCAGTGTATCTCCTGTTCGGGACATCCTTATATAAGTCAATATCCAAAAAATTAATTCTATATTCCTGAAAATTCTGAGTAAACCTAAGGAAGGTAGTTGATTGGTTTAAAAAGGTCACTAGTTCGTCTGCCATAAGTTATCCACCTTCCAACATTATAAAAATGTCATCCAAAAACCTCTTGTAGACCCTCACTGCCCCAAACAGCATGTTAGGAAACACAAAATTGGTTTCCCAATAGGCCATCACCATATTGGCAAAACTAGCCCCTAACGGGGAGCCCATAGCCACTCCGATTTTCTGAAGAAAGAGCTTGTTGTTAAATTGTAAATAGTTGTTTTGCAAGGTGATGTCCAACAGTTGCTCAATTAAAAGAACTTCATCCTCAGGGGCCCCTTTAAACCTCATAAACTCCACCACCCATTCTACCCCCGTCTGATGTGGTATACTTGAATACAAATCACAGACGTCTACTGTGAGAAAGTTACTTTCCTCGTTAAATAGTACAAGGTTAATTTCTTCCAAAAAGGACCACGAGTCTTTACAAATTTGCTTTTCACCTCCCAAGTACTTCTTCAAAATTGTGTCTGCTACCTTTGCACAAGGAAAGGTGATGGACTGTCTCCCATCCACCAATGCTCTAAACGGGGGGTCCAACAAGTTCTTATGAATCTTAGGTATTCCAAATAGTTGGGGAATTCTTGGGGCCAGCATGGTTAGATAATGATTTGTCTAACTATCTATTAGCCCGTTTATAAATAAATCACCTAAGAACATCTTAATCCTATTGTGTGCACTATTCATTTGGTTAATACTCACTTCCTCGTAGGTGTCCTTCTCCAACAATGATAATATCCTATTTGTGTAATCATCCCTATACATCACCACTAAGCCCCCTCCTTTGTCTGGCTTCATTGTTCTAATCGGAAGTTTGCAAAAAGCTCTCAAAAATTGCCTCTCATGGTGTGTCATGTTACCCTCCTTCCTTAGTTGGTTATAATTTTGAATTACTGACCTAAGCTCATGATCACATAAAAACTCAAATAACCCTATAGTAGGGTGTACTGGTGGGTTATAAGTACTAGCCACCCTCAATTCGTTGTTACTATAGGAGGAATCACCCATCAAAACAGTCAAATTGAGTTTACGAACAAAGAGCTTAAAGTCAATAAGCAGTTCGGGAAGGTCACATTTCCCTGTAGGTACAAAGATAAACCCTTTTGCCAAAAATTCGACCAGTTCAGGTTCGATTTAAAAGTGAGTATAGTTGAAAATCTTGAAATCACCCTCTTTATTCAAAACCAACTTATAAGGTGCAGAACCTAGTTCATCTTCTTTGTTCAAAACCAGCATATAAGGTGCAGAACCTAGTTCATGTTGCTGCAGGTGTTGTACCTCCTTATTGGTTGGTAGTAAGAGTTCACAGTCCAGTTGCTCCCCCCATTCCCCCTCCCCCTGTAGTTTTTTTGATGTTATTGTTGCTTGTACCCAGTTTGTTCCTGTTGGTTCCCCTGATTAGAATTACAGTCATAACCCAGTCGTGTCATTGGGTGGGGTCGTACTCACAGTTACCCCCTCATTGTCACCAAGGGCCATAGTCTGGTTAATGAAGTTAGAACTGTTAGGCTCATCACAGTCCACAGAAGGGTCGTCTCTCCCAGAAGTCCTGGCTTCCAGTCCTTCACCTTGGTGGAAACCCTGGTGGTGTCTTGGTAACAGTTGCTGCCCCCCATCAAAGAACTGTTGTGAAGTGGGTGGTTTACGATAAGCGTAACCCCCCCTTGTATGCTTTTAAGTCCCTCTGTAATTTGTCAAGCTTTCCAACCTTCAATTTCTCCAACTGCTGGGCAATGGTAATAAAAGTTCTATTGTAGTTAAACTGGTAGTGGTAAAACAAACTGTCCGTTTTAATACCGTTTTCTAATGTCCGCGTTTCCTCAGTTAGTTGGTTGATCGTACTTTGGTAGTGCTTAATCATTAGGCAAAAAAGTTCCAACCCTTGTCTGTTGAAGAGCTCGACTAGCTCCTTATGGAACATTTATTCATTTACTTACTAGCTACTATCCATTTTTGGAATGACGAGTAATTTCCTTTTAAATTTGGCTATACTGAGTAAACAAATTAAATTGCTGCTCTGATTGGTTAATTGTAAGTAAAAGTATTTAAAATTGAACTGAGTTTTAATTAAGTTGTCTGAGGATGTTCGGGTAATACCCGAACGAAAAGCGCTTTACGTTACTGTGGCTTCTTTTGCTTTTTTTTGTTTTAACCTGTTTTAAACTTAACCAGTGAATGGAATGACTTTGGTTCATTTTTTGTAATAAATGAGTGGAAGAATTTCCTTTGGTCCGCTTTATATGTTGTACTGAGCTTCAAAAGTGTAACCACAGTGCACTCTGCTGTAAGAAAGCTGATAAGTCAAGCATTGTATGACTGTTTGATCTCAAGCTCGGAGACAGGATGTCTGGGCCAGGAATTTTTTTTATTGCCTTGATTTAAGAGATAATTACTAAGGTTTTACATGTATAATGCCTTTTGTTGCTGTGGCTTCCTGGTCAGATGCAACTTACTAAGAAATGTAAACTCTGTGTTTCTGTTTGCCTGGAAAACTAAATCAGAACTATTAAGAATGATGTAATCTGAACTGACTCAGCAGTACTTTGTTATCAATTTGAGACTTTCCCAGAGAGAAAGACAAAGCATTTTGGATTTTGTCTAAAGAAAAGCCACTCACCAGCACTTGCTTGCTCTGCCTGTAGGTAGGATGTTAGACTTTAGTATTTATCTTAGAGATAGATAGAAATAACCAGATTAGTCTAGTTGTTTTCTGTATTTATGTCAGACTATTCTACAGTGGTATTTTAAAGCATTTTGCTGTGATTTCTGAACGCTGTAATGTCATTGTGTTGAAGTAATAAGATTTGCCTTGTGTTTTTATTATTTATTATTAAATATTTTAAACCTTTCAACTGTGGCTGTTGTGTGTAGAGATAATTTTAGCTCTAGAATACTTTCATGTATTTAGTGATACTGTACTAAGCCACTCCAG
The DNA here is from genome assembly GCF_019279795.1 of Protopterus annectens. Lineage (NCBI taxonomy): Eukaryota > Metazoa > Chordata > Ceratodontiformes > Protopteridae > Protopterus > Protopterus annectens. The sequence goes on from NC_056729.1 coordinate 820,067,935, forward strand.
AATAGCCTTAGCCCTGGGTTACACTTACTATTTGAATAACAGTAATATTACACAGTGAAATTGGTCACCCTTTGGGAAGGGCCTTATTAGTAGCTGACAAGAGTAGTTGGTGGCAGTGATTACAAACTTATAGCCTGGCAGGAGGGGGCATAGCTGGAGAATATGTGCCAGCCTTCCCCATGACTGTCTGTGTGTTTCTGTATAAACCAAATCTCAGAGTGTGTGTGTGTGTGTGTGTGTGTGTGTGTGTGTGTGTGTGTGTGTGTGTGTGTGTGTGTGTGTGTGTGTGTGTGTGTGTGTGTGTGTGTGTGTGTGTGTGTGTGTGTGTGTGTGTGTGTGTGTGTATCAGCTACTTGGGCAGGGACACAAAACACTGGTTGGACAGAGAGGGTACAGGGGGTTTTGGCTTGACTACTCAGCTAAGATCTGAACCTTATAGCTGTGCCAGTGGGGAGTCTTATTGGGGATCTGGAGAGAAAGGGAGAAACCAGCCCCAGACTGACTGTGATCTCTGTGTGCTCTTAAGGGAAATTGTACTTTACTGTATGTGTACTTGTTATTCTTCCTAATGTGCACACCCCTCACTGGTGCTAGTGGTGAAGACTGAGGCTTCTTGATTACTGGGCCAGTGCATGGACATCTCAGTGACCCCCGTCTTTTTTTTTTCCACCTTTAGCCTTGCTCACTTTCTGCCATGAGGTGGCAGTAAAACATTAAAACACCACTCTTTGAGGCCATTCCATGTACTGACAAGGCTCAGTCAAACCGTTTTCCCCATGGACACTCTAATTGAATCAGTGTCTCCCAGGTGAAAATGCTGCTTACAATACATAGCATACACTGCTGTAATAACAAAAGCACCCCCCTAAAAACTAGCAGTCACAGCTCTCACTTACTTACCATTCCACAGTTTCAGTTCCAAGTCTCATTGATAATTTTTTTTTCTTAGCAGCTGTTGGGCTGGCTCTGCCCACTCCTGCCCTCTCCATTCACTTTTTGGGCTCACTCCGCTCACCTACCCTAGCCCCTTTCCCACCCACCCCTGCATCCCCCAGATTTATAAATAGCAGTAACTCCACCCCATCCAATCAACTTTAACCTACTCATGCAATCCACTTCTTCTGTACCTTCCCTCCTTTGATAGCCTCCTCCCCTCTCTTCCCCAGTCTCCACCCATAACAGTACCTTCCACACTCCAAAACCTTTCTAAATCCATTTTACAAGTATAGCAAGCCCTACATACTCTACCTTCCCCAGTCTATTTCTAACTCTTGCCCTTAGCCTACTAATTCTTATTACCTCCCCTAAGTCTACACTTCACTCCACAGCTAGTACGTCTGCAACTTCTCCCCTATGCAGTGTCAAACCATTAAACAGCTTCCATAATATATCACTCAGCCTACAGGAATACCATTTAATTCATTTATCAAAACTAAAAATATTGCCCTATAGCATGATAAATAAAACATCTACCAATATCCAGCAAGCTATAACAAGAAAAAAATGTTTTTCCAAAACACTCCCTTAACAGCCAAAACAATATTTCTATGTGGTGACACCTATCCCAACCCAGAACCCTCAGGCATAACTACACTCAACCAAACTCCATTTTCTAAAGATCTACTCTTAGCAACCTTAAACATTCATAGTGTCTGTAACAAAATGACAGACTTCCATGCCTGGCTAACACAAAACACCCGTGACAACCTAGCAGTCACTAAAACCTGGCTAAAACCCAAAATTCAAGATATTAAAATAACACCCCCAGGTTATAACATACTACGGAAAGATAGAACCAACAAAAAAGGAGGTGGGGTATCCCTAATCTATGTCTCACAGTGTTAACCTTCCAGAAAATACTACTATCATTTTCAAATGCTGAAATCCTAATAGGAGACCTACAAATTAAAAAATCTAAACAGCTATGCATAGTTAGTCTGTACATCCCACTAGGACAAAATATCCAAACCTTTGAGGACATCCTCACCTGGATGTCAGAAAATATCTGTAACAAAACTATTATTATGGGAGATGTAAACATCAATTGGCAAGATTTAATAACTGATTCCCCAACAAACAACATAAACCTCTACAAGTTCACCCAACTCCTCACCAACCTTACCAGAATGCTCAACAGCAATACACCAGGAGCCACCCTCAACTGGATCTTAGTTTCAGATCCACTTAAATACTTAAATCCAAAGACCCTACCCAATATACTCAGTGACCACTTACCTGTTTTCTCTTATAGGTCCATTCCACATATATAGAAATCTCATAACTATAAAGCCACCAGAAATCTAAAACGTTTTGATCAACAAGACTTTATCGTCATTCTGAAACTCTCAGATTGGCGCCCACTAAAAACTCTCCCATTGGATGATGCCTTATACTATTTTAATAAGATATTCCTAGACACACTCAACAACCTAGCCCCTCCTAAGTAACATCAAACCCCTCACTCTGGCTAACAAAGGCCACTAAACAACTCCTACAAAATAGGGACAAGACCTGGAAAGAATGGCATAAAAACAAAAATGAATGCAACCTACTTAGATACAAACAGTTATAAAACAAAGCTAAAAAAACTAGTATATACTGACAAGAGAAACTATTTCCCTAACCAACTGAGTAATCATAGAAACGATGCAAAACACTTCTGGAAAAGCATCGCTAATCTCCTTACCCCATCACCATGCCCAGAAAAAAAAAACATCACAAATAGCCAGTATACTCAACTCACATTTTATAAATAGCATACACAAATTAATATCAGACTTCTCTCTCTCTACCCTCACCCTATCAAACTCCTCTTCCCCTCCTCCTCTACCCCATAAAAGCAGTTCTCACTTAGAAAGATCCTCCCCCATCATAGACAATTCTTCTCCCCCTCACCAAAGCGATATTACACAATCTAGCCTCTTCTCACTACAACCAATCCAACCACAGAAATTCAGAGACTCCTCAGAAAATTAAAACCATGCTCTCTCTCCTCTGATAACCTCCACCCAGAATACATAAAACTCGCTGCCGAGGCCATAGCATACCCTGTTAGCATTCTGATCAACCACTAAATTACAAAATCCTATGTCCCGAACCTCTGGAAACAATCGATCATCACCCCACTTCAAAAAGGAGGTAACTCCAATGAACCCTCTAACTGTTGTCCAATCTCTATCTTCTCCCCACTATCAATACTCCTCGAAAAGTGCATTCATAAACAATTACTTCACCATCTCACACACAACAACCTCTCACCCCCACCAAAATGGCTTTTGCCGCTCACACAGTACAAGCACTGCACTTATCTCCTTCATGGATACTGTACAGAGATCCACTGACTCAGGTAATATTACTTCAGTACTACTACTAGACCTGTTGAAGGCTTTCAATACAGTATCATGCAAAAAATGTCCACAACACCTTTCTAATATCGGCTGCACCCCACCCACCCACCAATGGTTTAATAGCTACCTCACTGACAGGCAACAATGCATAAAATGGCAAAATACCCTATCAGAATACCAAACCAACTAAAGTGAAGTACCACAAGGGAACATACTTAGACCTTTACTCTGTAACATATTTACCAACAACCTTCACACTGCTTCTCCTCGTAGCTCAATTATCCAATATGCAGATGATACTACCATCATCTCCTCCTCAAATAACCCACAACACCTCCAACAAATAACCCAAGGTACCTTCACCGCAATCGGAGCCTGGTTAACTGAATCACAAATACTTCATAATGCCATAAAAAAACAAAGGTTCTACTCTTCACAGCAAAACCCCTCTCACCTGACTCTCACTTTCATATTTTCTCCCAAAGCAGCACTGAAATTGAAATCATATGCCATGCTAAACTACTAGGTATTACCATTGACAATAAACTTACATTTGAACACCATATTGGTAATGCCATTAAAAAACACTGCAAATTAGGAGCCCTGTGTAGACATAAACATTTCATGGACAGCACCACCAAACAAGCTCTCACCAACACTTACTTGCTCCCCTCCCTGTTATACAGTGCCCCCATTTTTACTAACCTGCACTCATCTCTACAAAATAAGCTCCAGTCCTGCTACCATAAAATCACCAAATTTGCCACAGGCAGCTCATACCACTCACATCACTGCCAAGCCTTAAAACAATTAAAATGGCTGCAATTTCTACATCACCTTAACCTCATTCAACTGTCCATAGCACATAAAATTGTCTACAATCCAAACAACTGCCCTGTTCTTAAGAACATTTTAATAACCTGTAGCCCCACCAGAACCCTTCGCTCTGAAAATAAACAACAAAAAACATAACTGTACATGTACCAAACAAAAGAGCCGGACACTGCCTTTACTCATACACTGTCGCTAAACTGTGGAACACACTTCCAACCAGCATAAATACCATTAGCTGCTTCAACAAATTTAAACTCACACTAGACTACCTACTAAATATTAAAATCTGCCCCTGCTTCTATCCAAATAGATAAACATCCTACTCTCCTTGAGCCTTCCTCTTTCTTACCCCCATCTTTACCCATCAAAACCAGTAGGAAACTCTTTTGTAAGTGCATCAATACTGAGCATCCTAATTCTCATATTAACCTTCATGGCTTCTCTTAGACCATCACCTCCTCAACTGGAATTAACAAACTAAACCAAAAAGAGTGCACCTTAGATTGGATTCTAATTAATAATCACCACCAAAAACATACGCCCTGATGGCGTAAGTGACCATTGCTTAACCTATATAATTAGGCAAAAAAAAGATATCTCCCACCCAACATCATATAGGACTTTACGTTCCAACAAACATTTTAACTAAGAACTATTTCTGAGCGAACTTAGTGCCTGTAATTGGACTTGTCTAAAAACCCTCCCATTAGAAGAGGCTATCCAATACTTTAACTCTAAATTCTTAACTATCCTAGACCAAAATGCACCTGTATGTAATATAAGAATTAGGTCTAAACCAGCCCCATGGCACACCAAAGATACCAGGCAAAACATCCTACTTAGAAATAAAGCCTGGACTAGGTGGTGAACTACCAAAAGCTCATCTTCTCAACAGACATTTAGACAAATAAGAAATGCAACTAAAAAAGCCATACTCTTAGACCAAAAAAAAAAACTTTTGCTACAAAATACAGCAAACACACCAAAATAACCCTCAAAGATTCTGGGCAAGTATTAATAGACTCCTATATCCAGGACACTCCAGTACACCAACACCAATAGGAGCTAACCATGAGACTCCCATCCAACCTGCTAATGACTTTAACTCCTTCTTCACAGATAGCCAGTCAGCTATCTCCTGACACCTCTAGCATTCCCACCCCCATAACAAGCACTCTTCCTACCTTCCTATTACAACCTATATCTACTAACTTTAATTTCAAACTCCTAGTAAAACTGAAGCATTGTACCCCTTCTGCTGACCAAATCCCAGATGAATACCTGCAAAAAGCAGCCAAAGCAGTAGCTTATCCTGTATCCATCCTGATAAACAGAACCATTAAAGAAGGATATATCCTTACCAGTTGGAAAGTCTCACACATTATCCCCCTACACAAAGGTGGCAACTCCAATGAATAGTCTAACTATATACCCATAGCCCGTCTATCCCCCTTAGCAAAAATAATGGAAAAATGCCTTCACCATCAGCTAATAGGCCATCTAACTCAACACAACTTACTAGCTAAGGGCCAACATGGCTTTAGGCCATTCCATAGTACCACCACTGCCCTCCTATCCTTTACAGACACCATTAATAGAAACCGCAATAACAATTTACTCTCTTCAGCACTATTTATTGATCTTTCAAAGGCTTTTGATATGGTAAACCACACATTGCTTATCAATATTCTCAAATCACTTTCCCTGGATGCTCAATCTATAAAGTGGTTTACTTCCTACCTGAGCAATAGGCAACAAGCAGTGTGCTGGGAAAATAATCTTTCATCCCACCTGCCAGTCACACTGGGAGTTCCCCAAGGCTCCATTCTAGGTCCTCTCTTATTTTCAATTTTTATTAATGATCTCCACTTAGCTATTCCCAATGCAACTTGTATACAATATGCAGATGACTCTACATTAATCTGCACAGCTAAATCTGCTTCTGAACTGCAATGCCAAACCCAGAAAGTATTTAGCATAGTTGAGACATGGTTCTTAAAGTGCTGCCTCCTATTGAATCCCAAAAAAACAAAGCTCTTGCTCTTTACTTCTACTTGTAGGTCCACACCAATATATATCTCAGTCATTTCTAACAATGGTACCCTCATATACCCAGACTCTACCACCAAACTCCTTGGTATTGCAATAGACAACAACCTTAACTTCAACACCCACATTAACAACACTATAAAATCAGTTAACAGAAAAATGGGCTACCTGTACAGAGTCAAACCCTTCCTTACTCCAATCACAAGAACTACCATTGCCCACTCCCATCTAATCTCGACTCTACTGTATGCCTCACCAGTATACACTAACCTATCCAAAAAGAATCTTCTCAAACTTGCTACCTCTTATCATAATATTGCCAGATTTGCCACTGGTAAACCCTTCAGAACCCATCACTGTCAGAATCTCAAACAACTCGAATGGCTTGAACTTCAAATCCAGCTTCAACTCAACCAACGTACAATTGCCCATAAGGTCCTTTACCAGCCAAACAATACTCCAATACTTTCATACCTCATAGCCCCCTACAAAAATCTTAATGCCTTGCGTTCATCAAATAAACTCCTAGTTAACATCAGCAAGTCTCACAACATGGCAGGGGCCTCTCTATTCTCAAACACAACTGGGAAAAACTGAAACTTTCTACCTATTGAACTTACTTCCCTTCCTTCCGTACCACTCTTCAAACAAAAGCTTAAAACCTTCCTCAAAACACACTGGCTGTGCCCTTGTACCAATCCTGACTAACCTATCATAACTGCTACTAATTCTTTTCTAGCTGTTCTCTCTCCACTAAATTAATCTTCTGTAGTGCAATGGAAAGCATCTAGTAAGAACCTGGATACTATTTTTTAGCCACTAGCATATGTATATTATCTTGCTCTAACTTTGTATATAGTTTTATGATATTTACTGTTAAATGCATAAAATATCTTCTATGTCTACTTCTTGTTTTTTGTAACAATTACTTACTGTCTGTTTGTATCTGTCTTAGAGCTTTTCTCCCCAGACCTCTACTGAAAATGGACATATATCCAGCTAGACTAGCCCGGTCAACAAATGTAAAATAAAAATAAATAATAATAAATTTTGATCTATAAGTTATTTTAAACAACTCTGTCCTTATTATAAATCTCACTAACCTTACCTAACATTCTAACCCTTCACCTCTTTAAAACTACCTTACTAGTGATTTTTCTTTACCTTTATTAATTCTTTCAACCTAACACTACCCATCTAGTGATCCTTTCCTTTCTTAACTTTCAATCTGCTTCAATATTTACAAAAAAGTATGTGTATGCATATGTATATATCTTGTAAATTACTTTTTTTCTCTCTGATATTATAACCTCCCACAATGTATTAGTCTGTTTCTCATTTTATTATACTGTACTGTATTGTACTGTAATTTCTGTAAATTCTTGTAAAATACTGTGCAATCATAATGTGTCTGTGGAGCTTTTCTCCCCAGGCCTCCGCTGAATATGGGCTCCTGTCCCAGTCGGACTTTCCCGGTCAACAGATGTCAATAAATAAATAAATAAAATAAATACCCAATCTCTATCCTAATAAACCATTCTGTTATAGAAATTATGTCCTCACTCTTCAGAAGAAATCATATATAATACCTTTCCATAAAGGTAGTAACTCCACTGACCTGTCCAACTTTAAACCAATAGCCATCCATTTTCCTCTATCAGAAATGTTTACAACATGTATATGTATGTATAATGTATAACAAGTACGCACTTTTATGCCTGACAACAAACTTCTGCTCCATGCACAACACGGTTTCCAACCTCAACACAGCATCACTATAGCCCTACAAATGTTTACAAATGCTTGACTTATCAGCTTTCTTACAATGAACCAATCAGAGCAGCAATTTAATTTGTTTACTCAGTATAGCCTAATTTAAAAGGAAATTACTCGTCATTCCAAAAATGGATAGTAGCTAGTAAGTAAATGAATAAATGGTGTGCTCCTCAACAATAGTAACTAGTACGTACACACTTCCTCATGCACAATAGCCCTATCTTTCCTTTTTGAGAATATTCCATATTTAATATTGAATATTAAGTATTTAATGTTCAAAAACAACTCCTGTTCTTCTTGTTCCATCTCACCTAAGAAGCATCAGCTACGGCAGAGAGGGAGACAGTTGGTTTACAAATGTCGGTGTGTCCCAAATAGAATTAAATGTGTCAACTAGTTACCAGCAAGTCTAGTTCATACCACGACCAATCTACGTCACTAGCAAACTCTAATGTGGCCTTACGATGGTGTGTGGAGCTCTCCATGTCCGTCCTGTCATTTTTAAAAAAACAACACGCTGGTAACTAGAAGGTGCAAGGAAGTGCGAGTCCATCTCGTGAGGTTCCACTATACGATTCCAGTGTCACATATGCTCTGTTTAATGTTGTAAAAACCAGACTAACTCCAAACCCCCCCCAAAAATGTATGTAAATAATAAACCCTTAAGGAAAAAAAAACAATTAGTTGTACATAATAAAGATTATAACAAGTTCTATACATTTATAAGTGGTTGGTATAATTCTAACTAAGTTTTAATTCCTGTTCAACCAACCCCACCAGGGGATACAAGCAGTCAAACTGGCTTAACGTGGAAAGGTGAAAGGGGAGGAGGGGAAGGAAAAGGGGAAGGGGAGGGAAGGAGGGAAAGAATGGTGATGTGTTGGTAAACAATAGTGGTTAAAAAAAATTTTTCAAAAATTAACTATAAATTTCTAATAATTATTAATTCAAATTATCTATTTAAATTCCTCAATTTTAATATACAAGAAATGGAACAGGCTTCATTTGATCCTGGTTCCATACACGCATCCAGTCTAAGTTGCCAATTAAGTTCACTCCTTTCCAATGTCAACTTGAGCAAGCTGTCCGGTATTCGAAACCCTCCCTTCATGACTGGGTCTGTTTGTGAAATAATCTTAAACTTGAAAGAATGGCCTGCATGCAGTTCACAGTGGCGGGCTAACGCATTGTTTAGATTTTTCCTAATAATAGCGTAATTGTGCTCGTAAATACGGTCCTTCAACTTACGGTCGGTTTTCCCGACGTAAAAAGCCTTACATCCCTGGCATTCAGCCAAGTAGACCACACTCTTGGTGTCACAATTGTAAGTCCCTTTGATGTAAAAAGTTTCATTCCTTATTCTAAATTTATTCTCACAATCAATGTAAGCACATTGTTTACAAGACCCACATTTTCAGGTACCCCCCATTGTTTTCTCTGTACTCCTGTAACCCTTTTCTAAAATTTGTTTCAAGTTGGAACCCCGTTTAAAACTAATAATAGGGGTCTCCCCTATTTTAGCAAAAATGTCCTTATTCAAAGACAAATAAAACCAAAGTTTTCTAATCACTTTCTGTATGTCATATGCTACCGTGGTATAAGTAAAAGTAAAAGCCAGTGAATAGTTGTTGTTGTTTTTAGTTTGGTTCACCTCAATACTCCCTCTCGCTGGACCATGTGATGTAAACCCTTTTGGTTCCTGGACAGTAAACATTATTTCAGTAGGACTCGGGTTCTCAGTTCTCACTATAGATTGATTCAATATTGGTTTGTAAAAACCTGTTAAACGCTTCTTTGATACTTCCTTCAGGATACTGCCTAGGAAGTTCTCTGGGTAACCCCTATGCAAAAACATGTTGTACAAGAGTTTACATTCTATTTCAAACTCATCCTCAGTAGTGGTCATCCTTGCGGCATGCACAAACTGGCCCTTGACCACAGACTTTTTCTGATATAAAGGGTGGTCACTGGAAAAGTGTAAAAATGAGTTTGAAAATGTGTAATTGATCCTATATTCCTGAAAATTCTGAGTAAACCTAAGGAAGGTAGTTGATTGGTTTAAAAAGGTCAATAGTTCGTCTGCCATAAGTTTTCCACCTTCCAGCATTATAAAAATGTCGTCCAAAAACCTCTTGTAGACCCTCACTGCCCCAAACAGCATGTTAGGGAACACAAAATTGGTTTCCCAATAGGCCATCACCATATTGGCAAAACTAGCCCCTACCGGGGAGCCCATAGCCACTCCGATTTTCTGAAGAAAGAGCTTGTTGTTAAATTGTAAATAGTTGTTTTGCAAGGTGATGTCCAACAGTTGCTCAATTAAAAGAACTTCGTCCTCAGGGGCCCCTTTAAACCTCATAAACTCCACCACCCATTCTACCCCCGTCTGATGTGGTATACTTGAATACAAATCACAGACGTCTACTGTGAGAAAGTTACTTTCCTCGTTAAATAGTACAAGGTTAATTTCTTCCAAAAAGGACCACGAGTCTTTACAAATTTGCTTTTCACCTCCCAAGTACTTCTTCAAAATTGTATCTGCTACCTTTGCACAAGGAAAGGTGATGGACTGTCTCCCATCCACCAATGATCTAAACGGGGGGGTCCAACAAGTTCTTATGAATCTTAGGTATTCCAAATAGTTGGGGAATTCTTGGGGCCAGCATGGCTAGATAATGATTTGTCTGACTATCTATTAGCCCGTTTATAAATAAATCACCTAAGAACATCTTAATCCTACTGTGTGCACTATTCATTTGGTTAATACTCACTTCCTCGTAGGTGTCCTTCTCCAACAATGATAGTATCCTATTTGTGTAGTCATCCCTATACATCACCACTAAGCCCCCTCCTTTGTCTGGCTTCATTGTTCTAATCGGAAGTTTGCAAAAAGCTCTCAAAAGTTGCCTCTCATGGTGTGTCATGTTACCCACCTTCCCTAGTTGGTTATAATTTTGAATTACTGATCTAAGTTCATGTTCACATAAAAACTCAAATAACCCTATGGTAGGGTGTACTGGTGGGTTATAAGTGCTAGCCACCCTCAATTCGTTGTTACTATAGGAGGAATCACCCATCAAAACAGTCAAATTGAGTTTACGAACAAAGAGCTTAAAGTCAATAAGCAGTTCGGGAAGGTCACATCTCCCCGTAGGTACAAAGGTAAACCCTTTTGCCAAAAATTCGACCAGTTCAGGTTCGATGTAAAAGTGAGTATAGCTGAAAATCTTGAAATCACCCTCTTTATTCAAAACCAACTTATAAGGTGCAGAACCTAGTTCATCTTCTTTGTTCAAAACCAGCATATAAGGTGCAGAACCTAGTTCATGTTGCTGCGGGTGTTGTACCTCCTTATTGGTTGGTAGTAAGAGTTCACAGTCCAGTTGCTCCCCCCATTCCCCCTCCCCCTGTAGTTTTTTTGATGTTGTTGTTGCTTGTACCCAGTTTGTTCCCATTGGTTCCCCTGGTTAAAATTACAGTCATAACCCAGTCATGTCATTGGGTGGGTCGCACTCACAGTTACCCCCTCGTTGTCATCAAGGGCCATAGTCTGGTTAATGAAGTTAGAACTGTTAGGCTCATCACAGTCCACAGAAGGGTCGTCTCTCCCAGAAGTCCTGGCTTCCGGTCCTTCACCTTGTTGGAAACCCTGGTGGTGTCCAGGTAACAGTTGCTGCCCCCCATCAAAGAACTGTTGTGAAGTGGGTGGTTTACGATAAGCATAACCCCCCCTTGTATGCTTTTAAGTCCCTCTGTAATTTGTCAAGCTTTCCAACCTTCAATTTCTCCAACTGCTGGGCAATGGTAATAAAAGTTCTATTGTAGTCAAACTGGTACTGGTAAAACAAACTGTCCGTTTTAATACCGTTTTCTAATGTCCACCTTTCCTCAGTTAGTTGGTTGATCGTACTTTGGTAGTGCTTAATCATTAGGCCTAAAAGTTCCAACCCTTGTCTGTTGAAGAGCTCGACTAGCTCCTTATGGAACATTTATTCATTTACTTACTAGCTACTATCCATTTTTGGAATGACGAATAATTTCCTTTTAAATTAGGCTATACTGAGTAAACGAATTAAATTGCTGCTCTGATTGGTTCATTGTAAATAAAAGTATTTAAAATTGAACTGAGTTTTAATTAAGTTGTCTGAGGAAGTTCGGGTAATACCCGAACAAAAAGCGCTTTACGTTACTGTGGCTTCTTTTGCTTTTTTTGTTTTAACCTGTTTTAAACTTAACCAGTGAATGGAATGACTTTGGTTCGGTTTTTGTAATAAACGAGTGGAAGAATTTCCTTTGGTCCATTTTATATGTTGTACTGAGCTTCAAAAGTGTAATCACAGTGCACTCTGCTGTAAGAAAGCTGATAAGTCAAGCATTGTATGACTGTTTGATTTCAAGCTCGGAGACAGGATGTCTGGGCCAGGAAATGTTTTTATTGTCTTGATTTAAGAGATAATTACTAAGGTTTTACATGTATAGTGCCTTTTGTTGCTGTGGCTTCCTGGCCAGGTGCAACTTACTAAGAAATGTAAACTCTGTGTTTCTGTTTGCCTGGAAAACTAAATCAGAACTATTAAGAATGATGTAATCTGAACTGACTCAGCAGTACTGCGTTATCAATTTAAGACTTTCCCAGAGAGAAAGACAAAGCATTTTGGATTTTGTCTAAAGAAAAGCCACTCACCAACACTTGCTTGCTCTGTCTGTAGGTAGGATGTTAGACTTTAGTATTTATCTTAGAGATAGATAGAAATAACCAGATTAGTCTAGTTGTTTTCTGTATTTATGTCAGACTATTCTACAGTGGTATTTTAAAGCATTTTGCTGTGATTTCTGAACTCTGTAATGTCATTGTGTTGAAGTAATAAGATTTGCCTTGTGTTTTTATTATTTATTATTAAATATTTTAAACCTTTCAACTGTGGCTGTTGTGTGTAGAGATAATTTTAGCTCTAGAATACTTTCATGTATTTAGTGATACTGTACTAAGCCACTCCAGAATAGCCTTAGCCCTGGGTTACACTTACTATTTGAATAACAGTAATATTACACAGTGAAATTGGCCACCCTTTGGGAAGGGCCTTATTAGTAGCTGACAAGAGTAGTTGGTGGCAATGATTACAAACTTATAGCCTGGCAGGAGGGGACATAGCTGGAGAATATGTGCCAGCCTTCCCAATGAGTGTCTGTGTGTTTCTGTATAAACCAAATCTCAAAGTGTGTGTGTGTGTGTGTGTGTGTGTGTGTGTGTGTGTGTGTGTGTGTGTGTGTGTGTGTGTGTGTGTGTGTGTGTGTGTATCAGCTACTTGGGCAGGGACACAAAGCACTGGTTGGACAGAGAGGGTACAGGGGGTTTTGGCTTGACTACTCAGCTAAGATCTGAACCTTATAGCTGTGCCAGTGGGGAGTCTTATTGGGGATCCGGAGAGAAAGGGAGAAACCAGCCCCAGACTGACTGTGATCTCTGTGTGCTCTTAAGGGAAATTGTACTTTACTGTATGTGTACTTGTTATTCTTCCTAATGTGCACACCCCTCACTGGTGCTAGTGGTGAAGATTGAGGCTTCTTGATTACTGGGCCAGTGCATGGACATCACAGCGACCCCTGTCTTTTTTTTTCCACCTTTAGCCTTGCTCACTTTCTGCCATGAGGTGGCAGTAAAACATTAAAACACCACTCTTTGAGGCTATTCCATGTACTGACAAGGCTCAGTCAAACCGTTTTCCCCACGGACACTCTAATTGAATCGGTGTCTCCCAGGTGAAAGTGCTGCTTACAATACATAGCATACACTGCTGTAATAACAAAAGCACCCCCCTAAAAACTAGCAGTCACAGCTCTCACTTACTTACCATTCCACAGTTTCAGTTCCAAGTCTCATTGATAATTTTTTTTTCTTAGCAGCTGTTGGGCTGGCTCTGCCCACTCATGCCCTCTCCATTCACCTTTTGGGCTCACTCCGCTCACCTACCCTAGCCCCTTTCCTACCCACCCCTGCACCCCCAGATTTATAAATAGCAGTAACTCCACCCCATCCAATCAACTTTAACCTACTCATGCAATCCACTTCTTCTGTACCTTCCCTCCTTTGATAGCCTCCTCCCCTCTCTTCCCCAGTCTCCACCCATAACAGTACCTTCCACACTCCAAAACCTTTCTAAATCCATTTTACAAGTATAGCAAGCCCTACATACTCTACCTTCCCCAGTCTATTTCTAACTCTTGCCCTTAGCCTACTAATTCTTATTACCTCCCCTAAGTCTACACTTCACTCCACAGCTAGTACGTCTGCAACTTCTCCCCTATGCAGTGTCAAACCATTAAACAGCTTCCATAATATATCACTCAGCCTACAGGAATACCATTTAATTCATTTATCAAAACTAAAAATATTGCCCTATAGCATGATAAATAAAAACATCTACCAATATCCAGCAACCTATAACAAGAAAAAAATGTGTTTCCAAAACACTCCCTTAACAGCCAAAACAGAATATTTCTATGTGGTGACACCCATCCCAACCCAGAACCCTCAGGCATAACTACACTCAACCAAACTCCATTTTCTAAAGATCTACTCTTAGCAACTTTAAACATTCATAGTGTCTGTAACAAAATGACAGACTTCCATGCCTGGCTAACACAAAACACCCGTGACATCCTAGCAGTCACTACAACCTGGCTAAAACCCAAAATTCAAGATATTAAAATAACACCCCCAGGTTATAACATACTACGGAAAGATAGAACCAACAAAAAAGGTGGTGGGGTATCCCTAATCTATGTCTCACAGTGCTAACCTTCCAGAAAATACTACTATCATTTTCAAATGCTGAAATCCTAATAGGAGACCTACAAATTAAAAAATCTAAACAGCTATGCATAGTTAGTCTGTACATCCCACCAGGGCAAAATATCCAAACCTTTGAGGACATCCTCACCTGGATGTCAGAAAATATCTGTAACAAAACTATTATTATGGGAGATGTAAACATCAATTGGCAAGATTTAATAACTGATTCCCCAACAAACAACATAAACCTCTACAAGTTCACCCAACTCCTCACCAACCTTACCAGAATGCTCAACAGCAATACACCAGGAGCCACCCTCAACTGGATCTTAGTTTCAGATCCACTTAAATACTTAAATCCAAAGACCCTACCCAATATACTCAGTGACCACTTACCTGCTTTCTCTTATAGGTCCACTCCACATATATAGAAATCTCATAACTATAAAGCCACCAGAAATCTAAAATGTTTTGATCAACAAGACTTTATCGTCATTCTGAAACTCTCAGACTGGTGCCCACTAAAAACTCTCCCATTGGATGATGCCTTATACTATTTTAATAAGATATTCCTAGACACACTCAACAACCTAGCCCCTCCTAAGTAACATCAAACCACTCACTCTGACTAACAAAGGCCACTAAACAACTCCTACAAAATAGGGACAAGACCTGGAAAGAATGGCATAAAAACAAAAATGAATGCAACCTACTTAGATACAAACAGTTATGAAACAAAGCTAAAAAAACTAGTATATACTGACAAGAGAAACTATTTCTCTAACCAACTGAGTAATCATAGAAACGATGCAAAACACTTCTGGAAAAGCATCGCTAATCTCCTTACCCCATCACCATGCCCAGAAAAAAAAAACATCACAAATAGCCAGTATACTCAACTCACATTTTATAAATAGCATACACAAATTAATATCAGACTTCTCTCTCTCTACCCTCACCCTATCAAACTCCTCTTCCCCTCCTCCTCTACCCCATAAAAGCAGTTCTCACTTAGAAAGATCCTCCCCCATCATAGACAATTCTTCTCCCCCTCATCAAAGCAATATTACACAATCTAGCCTCTTCTCACTACAACCAATCCAACCACAGAAATTCAGAGACTCCTCAGAAAATTAAAACCATGCTCTCTCTCCTCTGATAACCTCCACCCAGAATACATAAAACTCGCTGCCGAGGCCATAGCATACCCTGTTAGCATTCTGATCAACCACTAAATTACAAAATCCTATGTCCCGAACCTCTGGAAACAATCGATCATCACCCCACTTCAAAAAGGAGGTAACTCCAATGAACCCTCTAACTGTTGTCCAATCTCTATCTTCTCCCCACTATCAATACTCCTCGAAAAGTGCATTCATAAACAATTACTTCACCATCTCACACACAACAACCTCTCACCCCCACCAAAATGGCTTTTGCCGCTCACACAGTACAAGCACTGCACTTATCTCCTTCATGGATACTGTACAGAGATCCACTGACTCAGGTAATATTACTTCAGTACTACTACTAGACCTGTTGAAGGCTTTCAATACAGTATCATGCAAAAAATGTCCACAACACCTTTCTAATATCGGCTGCACCCCACCCACCCACCAATGGTTTAATAGCTACCTCACTGACAGGCAACAATGCATAAAATGGCAAAATACCCTATCAGAATACCAAACCAACTAAAGTGAAGTACCACAAGGGAACATACTTAGACCTTTACTCTGTAACATATTTACCAACAACCTGCACACTGCTTCTCCTCGTAGCTCAATTATCCAATATGCAGATGATACTACCATCATCTCCTCCTCAAATAACCCACAACACCTCCAACAAATAACCCAAGGTACCTTCACCACAATCGAAGCCTGGTTAACTGAATCACAAATACTTCATAATGCCATAAAAAAACAAAGGTTCTACTCTTCACAGCAAAACCCCACTCACCTGACTCTCACTTTCATATTTTCTCCCAAAGCAGCACTGAAATTGAAATCATATACCATGCTAAACTACTAGGTATTACCATTGACAATAAACTTACATTTGAACACCATATTGGTAATGCCATTAAAAAACACTGCAAATTAGGAGCCCTGTGTAGACATAAACATTTCATGGACAGCACCACCAAACAAGCTCTCACCAACACTTACTTGCTCCCCTCCCTGTTATACAGTGCCCCCATTTTTACTAACCTGCACTCATCTCTACAAAATAAGCTCCAGTCCTGCTACCATAAAATCACCAAATTTGCCACAGGCAGCTCATACCACTCACATCACTGCCAAGCCTTAAAACAATTAAAATGGCTGCAATTTCTACATCACCTTAACCTCATTCAACTGTCCATAGCACATAAAATTGTCTACATTCCAAACAACTGCCCTGTTCTTAAGAACATTTTAATAACCTGTAGCCCCACCAGAACCCTTCACTCTGAAAATAAACAACAAAAAACATAACTGTACATGTACCAAACAAAAGAGCTGGACACTGCCTTTACTCATACACCGTCGCTAAACTGTGGAACACACTTCCAACCGGCATAAATACCATTAGCTGCTTCAACAAATTTAAACTCACACTAGACTACCTACTAAATATTAAAATCTGCCCCTGCTTCTATCCAAATAGATAAACATCCTACTCTCCTTGAGCCTTCCTCTATCTTACCCCAATCTTTACCCATCAAAACCAGTAGGAAACTCTTTTGTAAGTGCATCAATACTGAGCATCCTAATTCTCATATTAACCTTCATGGCTTCTCTTAGACCATCACCTCATCAACTGGAATTAACAAACCAAATCAAAAAGAGAGCACCTTAGATTGGATTCTAATTAATAATCACCACCAAAAACATACGCCCTGATGGCGTAAGTGACCATTGCTTAACCTATATAATTAGGCAAAAAAAAGATATCTCCCACCCAACATCATATAGGACTTTACGTTCCAACAAACATTTTAACTAAGAACTATTTCTGAGCGAACTTAGTGCCTGTAATTGGACTTGTCTAAAAACCCTCCCATTAGAAGAGGCTGTCCAATACTTTAACTCTAAATTCTTAACTATCCTAGACCAAAATGCACCTGTATGTAATATAAGAATTAGGTCTAAACCAGCCCCATGGCACACCAAAGATACCAGGCAAAACATCCTACTTAGAAATAAAGCCTGGACTAGGTGGTGAACTACCAAAAGCTCATCTTCTCAACAGACATTTAGACAAATAAGAAATGCAACTAAAAAAGCCATACTCTTAGACAAAAAAAAACTTTTACTACAAAATACAGCAAACACACCAAAATAACCCTCAAAGATTCTGGGCAAGTATTAATAGACTCCTATATCCAGGACACTCCAGTACACCAACACCAGTAGGAGCTAACCATGAGACTCCCATCCAACCTGCTAATGACTTTAACTCCTTCTTCACAGATAGCCAGTCAGCTATCTCCTGACACCTCTAGCATTCCCACCCCCATAACAAGCACTCTTCCTACCTTCCTATTACAACCTATATCTAATAACTTTAATTTCAAACTCCTAGCAAAACTGAAGCCTTGTACCCCTTCTGCTGACCAAATCCCAGATGAATACCTGCAAAAAGCAGCCAAAGCAGTAGCTTATCCTGTATCCATCCTGATAAACAGAACCATTAAAGAAGGATATATCCTTACCAGTTGGAAAGTCTCACACATTATCCCCCTACACAAAGGTGGCAACTCCAATGAATAGTCTAACTATAGACCCATAGCCCGTCTATCCCCCTTAGCAAAAATAATGGAAAAATGCCTTCACCATCAGCTAATAGGCCATCTAACTCAGCACAACTTACTAGCTAAGGGCCAACATGGCTTTAGGCCATTCCATAGTACCACCACTGCCCTCCTATCCTTTACAGACAACATTAATAGAAACCGCAATAACAATTTACTCTCTTCAGCACTATTTATTGATCTTTCAAAGGCTTTTGATATGGTAAACCACACATTGCTTATCAATATTCTCAAATCACTTTCCCTGGATGCTCAATCTATAAAGTGGTTTACTTCCTACCTGAGCAATAGGCAACAAGCAGTGTGCTGGGAAAATAATCTTTCATCCCACCTGCCAGTCACACTGGGAGTTCCCCAAGGCTCCATTCTAGGTCCTCTCTTATTTTCAATTTTTATTAATGATCTCCACTTAGCTATTCCCAATGCAACTTGTATACAATATGCAGATGACTCTACATTAATCTGCACAGCTAAATCTGTTTCTGAACTGCAATGCCAAACCCAGAAAGTATTTAGCATAGTTGAGACATGGTTCTTAAAGTGCTGCCTCCTATTGAATCCCAAAAAAACAAAGCTCTTGCTCTTTACTTCTACTTGTAGGTCCACACCAATATATATCTCAGTCATTTCTAACAATGGTACCCTCATATACCCAGACTCTACCACCAAACTCCTTGGTATTGCAATAGACAACAACCTTAACTTCAACACCCACATTAACAACACAATAAAATCAGTTAACAAAAAAATGGTCTGCCTGTACAGAATCAAACCCTTCCTTACTCCAATCACAAGAACTACCATTGCCCACTCCCATCTAATCTCGACTCTACTGTATGCCTCACCAATATACAGTAACCTATCCAAAAAGAATCTTCTCAAACTTGCTACCTCTTATCATAATATTGCCAGATTTGCCACTGGTAAACCCTTCAGAACCCATCACTGTCAGAATCTCAAACAACGCGAATGGCTTGAACTTCAAAACCAGCTTCAACTCAATCAACGTACAATTGCCCATAAGGTCCTTTACCAGTCAAACAATACTCCAATACTCTCAGACCTCATAGCCCCCTACAAAAATCTTAATGCCTTGCATTAATCAAATAAACTCCTAGTTAACATCAGCAAGTCTCACAACATGGCAGGGGCCTCTCTATTCTCAAACACAATTGGGAAAAACTGAAACCTTCTACCTATTGAACTTACTTCCCTTCCTTCCGTACCACTCTTCAAACAAAAGCTTAAAACCTTCCTCAAAACACACTGGCTGTGCCCTTGTACCAATCCTGACTAACCTATCATTACTACTACTAATATCTTTTCTAGCTGTTCCCTCTCCACTAAATTAATCTTCTGTAGTGCAATGGAAAGCATCTAGTAAGAACCTGGATACTATTTTTTAGCCACTAGCATATGTATATTATCTTGCTCTAACTTTGTATATAGTTTTATGATATTTACTGTTAAATGCATAAAATATCTTCTATGTCTACTTCTTGTTTTTTGTAACAATTACTTACTGTCTGTTTGTATCTGTCTTAAAGCTATTCTCCCCAGACCTCTACTGAAAATGGACATATATCCAGCTAGACTAGCCCGGTCAACAAATGTAAAATAAAAATAAATAATAATAAATTTTGATCTATAAGTTATTTTAAACAACTCTGTCCTTATTATAAATCTCACTAACCTTACCTAACATTCTAACCCTTCACCTCTTTAAAACTACCTTACTAGTGATTTTTCTTTACCTTTATTAATTCTTTCAACCTAACACTACCCGTCTAGTGATCTTTTCCTTTCTTAACTTTCAATCTGCTTCAATATTTACAAAAAAGTATGTGTATGCATATGTATATATCTTGTAAATAACTTTTTTTTCCTCTCTGATATTATAACTTCACACAATGTATTAATCTGTTTCTCATTTTATTATACTGTACTGTATTGTACTGTAATTTCTGTAAATTCTTGTAAAATACTGTGCAATCATAATGTGTCTGTGGAGCTTTTCTCCCCAGGCCTCCGCTGAATATGGGCTCCTGTCCCAGTCGGACTTTCCCAGTCAACAAATGTCAATAAATAAATAAATAAAATAAATACCCAATCTCTATCCTAATAAACCATTCTGCTATAGAAATTATGTCCTCACTCTTCAGAAGAAATCATATGTAATACCTTTCCATAAAGGCAGTAACTCCACTGACCTGTCCAACTTTAAACCAATAGCCATCCATTTTCCTCTATCAGAAATGTTTACAACATGTATATGTATGTATAATGTATAACAAGTACGCACTTTTATGCCTGACAACAAACTTCTGCTCCATGCACAACACGGTTTCCAACCTCAACACAGCATCACTATAGCCCTACAAATGTTTACAAATACACTAAATGAGCATCAAAATAAAGGTAACCATGATTCTTCCAAAATGGCTGCACACTGATCAACAGCTTGACTTCAGCTCTCCCAGTGTGAAAACAGAAAGTACACTGCCTGAATGCCTTCAAGAAGAAACTTAGTGAACATAAAAAAAAAATCAGCTAGAAAAGGTAAAGACAAAACACTGACTGGGGAGAATCTTGCAGCAGTTCAGCAAAAAGCAGTTCAATCTCCAGCTTTAGTAAAAAAAAATAAGTCAAATGTGTTCAGAGCTGATTAAAATAAATGAAACATTGACTCATATAACAAAAAGCAGGGAAAATGGAAAAAAAAAAGCTTTAAACAGATATTCAGATGAGCTGATAAAACTGCAAAAATCAGAGGTTGAAATGAAGAAAAGGCTAGCTGAGTATGAAACTGCTCAAGAAGTGATGTTTCAAAAAATGGTAGAATTAGAGGACAGAACATGTAGAGAAATCTGAAATTTTCTGCTGTACCAGAGAAACTCGAAGGAACAAAGTGCATTAAATTTGTCCAGGCATGCATGAATAACTGGACTGGTATTCCATAACAGGAACTGTTGGACACACCATGTGTATGGTCCAACTGTGGTCATGAGAAAGCAGCCAAGGCCTTTATTAGTAAAGATACAGACTTACCATCAGAAAGAGTTGAGCCTGAAAAAACTGGCAAAAGGGCGAAGTACTAACAGTTGGAGACAGCAGTGTGTTTGTGGGAAATGATTATTCACTATACACCAGGCAGAAGAGAAACAAATTTATTTCAGGAATCAGTGAATGTTGAGAGGCAGGTATGAGATTCAAGCTGTATTCAGCTGTCTTCAGAATATTCATTCTTTGATACAAAACAGGCTAAGGAGAAAATGCAAAAGTTTGTCCAACAAAATATTTGCCAGTATGTAGAAGGGGACTCTGCTTGTTATACTTGTGATGACAAAGCACACAGAGAGACTTTGCCAGTGAAGCCCTTTCCATTCAACTGTTCTAAAGGAAAATGCTTGAGAGACAGAGAAAAGCACAGGAGCTGACCAGCAGAATCAGGAGCACTGTGGAACTGAACCAAAATCTGGAGTTGGGAGATGGAAATAAACAAGATCAGCAACATGGAAAATAGTGAATAAATGAGAGACTGCAAAACATCAGTCACATTTCTGAAATATGGCTTTGTAACAGTAAGTGGAAAGAGTGGCCTTTTGCTGACTGGGTTAAAATTGTCTCGAACTGATAGGCATTTGCTTCACCTCAGGTAATTAATGTTTGGAAGAACTCTGAGAGGAGTGCAGGAGGAAAGAAAAAGGTAACTATAAGTAAAACATTTTTTCTTTAACAGTATTTCTATGAAACTTTTCACAATATAAATTGCATATTTTAAAGTATTTTAGTTGTTCTTGCATGTGATAAAGTTATTAAAGTAAACTGATGCATTTTTCCTTTCTTCTTTTTTGGTATTAAGAAATGTATGCATTAAAGTGTAAAAACAGAAGAATAGCTAGACAAAACCATGTTTAAGTTAACAGTTGGTAATCTTGATTTGTTGAGGTGGCTGTAAAAGTACACAAATCATAATATATGTAGAGCTGGTATGTTTTCTCTTTTGCATAGGTGAATGCATGGATTAAGATTTTGGCTTAGTCTAACATTTTAAGTGGAAACAAGTAAATATGAGAACACCGAATATAATGAAAAATTTTCCTTAAGCAAAAAGTATTTCAACTTGTCCTTTGGGGGCAACAGAGGACTTCATTTATCTTTTTTCTCTTACTTATCCATGGAGGCACACAGATAATAGGCAATAAAAGACAGAATACTGCTTTCTTCATGGCTAAACGTTCATGATTTCTGAAAGCATACAAGTAGTTTCCATATCTGGGGAAGGTGGAATAAAGATAAAAAAGAACAAACATCAACTAGCATAAGTAGAAGCACAGGCACTGATATGCATCTTAGCATGATAACCTCAATTTATGGTTAACTAGGGCCTGTGTTAACAGCTGTCTAGCTGTCACAAATGTTCATGATAGGATGGCTAAACATTATTTCAAGATTTGCATGCTTATGCCTGTTTGTGTTAAGTTAATAGGTTATGCAGGTGTTCTGTATTTGGTTTCTTGTTTAAGGGTTTTTATTAAAACAAAAACAATCTTCTAAATTTTGACATAGGTTCCAATATTGATAAGAAAAACTGTATACAGGATTAACCTGCCAAACTTTAATGGCTGCATGTATCACAAAAGCTGGAATTAAACATTTAAAAAGATGCCATGTATAATAGGTGGGAATAATGACTTCCTACCATAATGACGTCTCTTTCCGTATTATTTTGGAATGTTAATGGTCTCATAGACAAAATGGAAAGAATACTTAACTATGTTAAGAAATGCAGAGTGCAAATAGCAATGCTACATCTGACATTTAGAAAGAACTGAACGTGAATTTGATAAGAAATGCATATTTTGCAGAATACCAGGGACAAATGAAAAGAGGATTACTTATATTAATTTCCAGAGGAGCTCCAATAATGATAAAAGAAGAAAAAAAGATAATAATGGCAGTTTTGTAGTAGTAAGGAACTACTGCCAAGGGATAACAATTATACTGGTATGTATTTATATTCCACCTAAAGCTGTTATTTTAGAGCTTAAAAATGGGATAAATAATAAGCTTTCTGCAGGAAATATTGCTTATAGGTGGGGAACTGGAATTTGATTTGCAACAATAAGGATGTAGCTGGGGATCTAGAAGGGAACACATAAGAAAAGAAGGTAGATTTCTGAAGAAATTTATTAAAAATATTTGGTATGAAAGATGTGAATTCAGTAGCAGGAACTCTTATTCCCCAAGGTACAATAATTTGGCTAGACTTCATAGAAATTATATTTCCCAGGAACGTGTCTATTTAATTGAGAACTTTGATACACATCCAAATAACTATTTCAGATCATGTGCCAATAAGATAAAAATGCAGGGTAGTGAAGTAAAGATGAGACACTGGTGCTTCCCCACATACCTGTTAAAAAGAGGCATTTAAGGCCTGGGTAGTACAAATTATCCAGGAGTTATTAGGGAAGGTAGAAAGTATTCTATAAGTTGGAGCTGGTGAATGGGATAAAATAAAAGTGGAGTTTAAAAATACGGTAGAACTAAAAGAAAAAGATATCTGGTTAATAGGTAATAGGAATTGTTTAGAGGGGCTGACAAAGAAGTATTACAAAATAAGGGGAGTCTCACAGAACAAGAGGAAGCACAATTGCAGAATGTTAAAGAGAAATCAAGGGAGTACCTGGATAATATGCATTAGTTTAAAAAGATTGCTGTTAAGCAACTGTGTTTTGATAACTCCAGAGGATAAAAACTTTTGGCACAGCAACTTAGGCAACAGAAAGTAGAAAGGATTATGTGCCAAACTTATAAAGCCTATAACAAGAAAAATAACCAGAGATCCTGTATTAGAGATATTTCAGAAATAAAGCAGAGAAGTGGGGAAATCAAGATAAAGCACAAATGGAGATATTTATGGAAGACTTAAATATTTCAACATTAAAGGTAGATGAGGCTCAACAACTAACAGTTAATATAGGAGGAAATGAGATAAAAATGATGATGCATGAACAATCTGTAACAAAGTCTCCCAGAACAGACAGTATTCTGGTACAAGTTTGGAAGTTAGGAGGGAGGAAAGTGATAGAAATCTAGAAGGTTTTGTTTCACAGTTTTTTAAAAGGAGAGGAGACACCAACATCCTGGAAAAAAAAGGTATGGTGGCTGTACTACCTAAAGATGGTAAAGACCTATCTGATCCACCTTCACATAGGCACATTTCAATTCTAAACCATGATTGTAAAGTGTACATAAATCCAAAAAACAGTATCGGCAAGAGAAATAAATGGTTCACCATATAGTACTGTGAAACACAGCACTAACACAATGATAAGTATACGATAACGAAATGCTGAACCAACCCAAGGCAGGATAAAGTACATCAAAAATCGAATAAAATCCAAGAAAAAGCAAGGAAACATTTATTATGCGAGCGCTTTCACAGTTCTTTAAAACTGCTTCATCAGACAATATCCTGTTAATATAAAGAGAGAATTCGACCAATAGAAACTCGAATACAATTATTTGATTTATAAATGATGTCAGTAAATCTCCTTCTAAAAGCAAAACTACATCAAAAACATATATAGCAATAGCAGCAAAGAAAATGTATGTAAAAATATGATAATATATATCAAAAACATATCTCATCATTTAAAAGTCACATAAACATATCCTATTGCACATCAAAATAAACATTAAAAAATATGTAAATAATATATATATATATATATATATATATATATATATATATATATAAAACAGGCATTATTAGCTCAAAAATATGTATGAAATATTTCCATGGGCTTATGTCATTTTAGGCAAGGGCCTATTCGTAAGTACCGGCTTTATACAAATCTTGTCATTAAGTCCTTTGCCCTTATTAGCCCTCATCTTAATAATCCAATTAAGCTCACAGGTTTCTACTTTATTTCTTAAGTCACCCCTCGGTTGTCATCAAGAATAATCTTTATTTATGGGGGCGTGGCCAAGGATGAACACAGGATAGCAGCAGATTTCTTCAGCTCCACCAATTTCATTACACTGACAGGAATTAATTACTTAAAAAATTAATTTTTGAAGTAATTTTCTTTCTAAATATGTTTGTTTTATATAGTTCTTGAACTATATCTAAAAAAGAAAGGAAATCTTAACAATATTCCTGTCAGAAATCACTTTGGAAATTTTCCTGTCAGTTTATCAGTCTGAAATGAGTTCCAGTAAGACAAATTCTCAAGACTCTAGCATCAAGAAAGAACTTCAGTCTCTGATAATTATAATCCAGCAACTTACTGCTAAGATGGATAAAATGGATACTAAATTAGACACCTTCATAGAAAATACTACAAAACAAATAGACTTGTTACATATAGACCTGCAACAACAGAAGATCCAGATGACAGGCATAGAAGAAGCTGTGAATGACATGGAAAATAGAATACAAGAAGAGGAAATCAACATTGAGTTTCTGCTGAAACAAAATACACATTTACAAACAAAGCTGGATGACCTGGAAAATAGATCTAGGCGCAATAACATTAGGATTTTTGGACTGCCAGAAAATATTGAAGGTAACAATATTACTTCTTTTTAAACAACATGGCTCCTAAAACTTTAGACTTACCAGAAGCATTCTCTTTTGGTATCAAAAGAGCACATAGATCTATAGCTAATACTAACTCTAACAAAAACTGTCCTAGATCAGTTGTAGTTAGATTTCTATCATCTTTTGATAAAGAGATGGTTCTTAAATCTGCTTGGGCTAAAGCTCCTGTTAAGATTAATGAGACAACTGTGCATTTTGACAATGACTATTCTTCCATGGTAATAGCTAAAAGAAAAGTTTTTCTGCCACTAATAAGGGAGCTTAAAAAAGCACAGTTTAAAACATACCTTCTGTTTCCTGCCAAGCTTAAAATCTTCCTTCTTGATGGTTCTAAAATTTTCGATGACTTTGACTGTGCTTTACTGTTTATCAAAAAAAATAAGATTTTGGATAAAATAGAAGAAATGGAATGGGCTAGTCCTTCATTAAAGAGACTGGC
>NC_056729.1:820099583-820218523 GCF_019279795.1 Protopterus annectens
TTGATAACATGATGAATTTTAAAAGTATTTCTGGTTTAATATTCAATGAAGAAAAAACTAAAATACTACCTATATATACAAAAAATATTCTCATTAGTGATTTTACTAAATATGTACCCAATTCAGGTCAGATAACTTATTTAGGTATAATACTATCTAAAGATATTAAATCTATTATATATAATAATTATAATACCTGTTTTCTTAATATACAAAATCTTTTTAATACCTGGAATAATATGTTTTTTACTATGGAGGAGAGACTTACAATTATTAAAATGATAATATTCCCCAAGATTTTATACTTAATACAATCAATAGTACTTCCACCTACAAAAATAATTATCAAGAAACTGAATACACTAATGTTAAATTTCCTATGGGCACCTAATAGACCTAGGATTGCATTAAAGAAACATACTAATAGCTGGTCTCAAGGGGGTATTTCTTTTCCAGACATTAATTTATATACTATCTCTTCTATTGTAAAAGTTATTACTTTATTAATAGATCAGTCATATGTCAATGGAAAGATTATTGGGAGCTAATTAGTATGCACTTCATGAAAATCTCCTTAACACATAAAAATATGATTGTAAATAACTCCATGTTATGGTTACTAAAGGAATTTTGTACTTCACCTATTACACCTAAACATATGGTTTGTTACCCATTAAATATTATTACTAGTTATCGTAACTTTATATTCATGCACCCTAAGTATAGGGAATGGAATTTTATTGTATTCCCTATAATGTATACTCAGGGTATGCTTTTGTCATCTACTTCTGAAGGAACTCATTTAGCTATAGATAATGATCTAAAGTACTGGTATCAGTTGCTATCTGATAATAAAGTTAAAAATCTAGATTTTTTAAAACAAGAATTTGATCTAAGAGAAACTTGCTGGTTAGAGGTTCAGACCTTTAGACAACATCTCATTAATACAATAGATCTAATGTCTATAACAGTTAAAGAATCTATTCCAACACTGATTGATTACTTGATATTAAATTTACAACATAAAGTTTCTGATAAAGGTAAACTTGCATACATACATAAAATTATCAGACAAGAAACTTTTTACAGTGTAGATTCATACTGGAATTATTTCACTTCTATTAATGGGGACCCACCAAATCAACAAGATAAACAATATATATTGGAATCTGCTTATAGAACTACGCCTTCCATTGTCTGGAGACTTTATACATGGAAATTTTTACATAGATCTTTTATACACCTTTGATGATGAATAAAATAAATAATAAAGATAATTTATGTAAGAGATGTAATGTAGAAATTAATGCTGACTGGGCTCATATGTTTTATGACTGTATAAAATTGAAAGAATACTGGAAGTCAATTAATGAATTTTTGCAGGCTCTTTTACAGATAATTTCATTATTTCTAAATCTCTTATATTATTCAACACACCTGTACCTCAAAGTGTTAAAAGGTTAAGCTTCCCTTGTTATGGTCTATTCTAGCAGTGGCTAGGAAAATAATAACTAGAAATTGGATTTCAGATACACCTCCTTCGTTCAATGAATTTAAAAATGTTATGAATATAGTGTGCCATATGGAAATAAACACAATTAGGACAAGAACAAATAGAAAAACATCTTATTATATTGTATGGGATAATTTACAAAATTTGTTAAAAAAAATTTAATTTCAATAGCATGGTATTTTAGTTTAATTAATTGATCTGATTGTAGTGGATGTCTTTGTAAATACTTTAGTTGTTTTGTTGAATGTTATAATAATACCTATTTTTAATTACTTGTATAAAATTGTTATGATATTTCTCTTATATGTTAAAACAATAAACCTGTTTTGAAAAAAAAAAAGAATAATCTTTATAACCCTAAACTTGAATTCCTGTGTGTTACCATTAGTTATGATGTGTTTTGCCAAAGCATTTGTACATATAGAATTGTTAATACTATACAAATGCTCCCTGATATGGTCACGTAGCCTCCTGTCTGTCTTACCTATGTAAAAAGAGCAACATTGTTGACAAATGGCTTAAGTATACTAAGTGACATGTACTGCAACTGGCTATAATTCTAAATTCAAGATGTTTCCCCTGTATCAGGGTGTGTAAAAGTCCCACTACTATCCAGGTATTTACACCATTTCAAACATGGATAAGTGCCATAGGCTATTCCTCCATGTATACTGTTTCGTGTAGGCCTGGAATAACACAGCATTCTTTTTAGATTCTTTTTATTTTTATATACAAAGAGAGGTTTGGGTCCTACTACATGGCTGACCTCAGGATCTGTGGTCAACACTTGCCAGTGCTTTCTAATCTCCTCCTCAATTTTCTTAATATTGCTTGAATAAGTCAACGGTATACAAATCTGTGTGTCTACTTTATGTAGTACCACGGCCCAAGGTCCATCAGAAAAATAAGGCTTTCCATTAGTATCCCTCATGGCTGTTACTACCTTCAATATTTTCTCCACCTCAGAAACATTATAGCCTCTCATCTTTATAAATTGAATAACTGTATTAGAGTTTCTATTGGTTGAATTCTCTTTTAAAAAAAAGGTATTGTATTAACAGGATAATGTCTGATGAAACAGTTTTAAAGAACTATGAAAGTGCTCACATAATAAAAATTTCCTTGCTTTTTCTTGTATTTTATGGACTGACTTTTTGATGTACTTGTCCTGCCTTGGGTTGTTTCAACATTTCTTTATCGTATACATGATTGTAAAGTGTTTATGTCTTGAATGCTAAAAAATGGCAAAGGTGATGCCAAAAGTGATACATATGTACCAGTGTGGATTTGTGGAGGGGAGGCAAACATATGACTACATTAATAGAACAATGATGATCCTGCAGGAAGCAGAATATAAGAACATACTGCTGTTATTGATGGGTCTTGATACAGAGAAACATTTGAGAGATTAAGCTGGGATTTTATGAGTAGGGCAGTGAAATCATTTCCATTTCCTGATACAATACTAAGGTTAATTAGAAGGAGCAGAGGCAAAAATAAAAGTGGGAAGGTTCCTCTCTGAACAGATGAACCAGGCAAGGGTGTCCTCTTTCACTTTTGTTATTTGCATTATATTTAGAACCACTGCCAAAGAAAATATAGACTCAAAAATTCAAGGATTTAATTGGTATGGTGTTCAAGAAAGTTGGCTTTATTTGTAGATGATATTATTTTGTACCTGATGGAACCAGAACCAGAAATAGATATGTCAGTGTTGTGAAATATTTGGCAGTTCCTGTTTTTTTTTTTTTTTATATGTAACATTAAAGAAGATAAAACAAAGACTATAGATGTAAACTACATACCCACACACAAATTGGTCCAGCGTATTTATGGGGACATGATAAAATGAAGTATTAAGAAGTATGGATTAAAAAGGATTATGTTATGGCAGCGGGATATGTGGGAAGAGAGTAAACAAAAGATAATACAAAGTTTTATAGGATCTTAGGAGGTTACTAGGCTATCAACCCAGAGGTCATTTCAAGCCTAGCATAGTTCAGGCATATTTTTACCAATCAGAGGGGGAAGTTGTGGAAGAAATTAATAAAGAGTTGAAGGATTTTGTTTGGGAGGGGAAAGGGGCAATAATCAAGTTGGATAAGCTAATCCTCCAAACAGAACAAGGAGGTTTAGGACTGTCTGATTTGAAGGATATTTTAGAGCTGCACAGTTAAGGCTCTTATATGTAACACAAGCAGAAAGCTACAGTTTTAAGTGGAAAGGGATGAGGATGAAGTGTAGAGTAATTCAGGAAATAAAGAACAAGTGAGATTTGGATGCAGATCCTTAAGCAGAATAACATCAGTCATACACAGTATTAGGGTTGCATATGGAGAGATAAAAAGTCAGCAAGCAAAGGAGGGTAGTAGTGCTGAAATTGAATTCATACTCAAGTCTTGGTGAGTACCTTTGTGAGGTGGACCCTGTTTTCACAAAATCTCGCTAAGACGACACTGATATATAGACTGTTTTTATATAGCATATATCATGGACAGAAGTAGGCCAAAAATTAAAAGAGATAACTGAGTGCACAAGACCCAGGATAGAAAAGTGCCCAATCCTGGTAGGTGGATTGGTGCCAGGAATGGAAAAAAATGACAGTGTAGAATCCTCAAAATACCGAAACATTCCTACAATGGGGCAAGGCCATCCCCAGGGGAAGGATGCCCCCCCCCGTTGTGGAAAGAAGTAGCAGTCCACAAAAATCACAAAAACTGATACATCAAAGAAGAGCCATAAAGACGATAGAGTAGATTATAGAGGATAAGAAGGAAATTATGTGTTGTTACTATTATGCAAAACCCTCAGAATTTCCAGACACAAGATATACAAAACGATTAAGAGAGAAATTAGAGGAAAGAAAAATACTTCTGCAGGAAAAACTGTTAGAAGCTTCAAATGAAAATTTGCATTCATTAATACAACAGATTTGTGAAAAAACAGTATATTGATCAAGAAACTTTGATCTGTTTGGAAAAAGAAGCATCTGAGGAAGTGCAAAAATATAAACAACAAAACCTAGAGATATTTGAAAAGTATAAAAAAAATATGGACATGGAAAAGAAAGAGAGATTTGATATGGTGCAATATTTATGCAAAGGAGAATGCCAAATTAATCAGTATAAAGAAGGCAGCCCCAAAGATATCCAAATAGAAATACCGGCAAAGGCATGTGGATATGGAAAATTTCACAATAAAAAATAATATCACAAAGAGGGAAAGTAGAAAAGAAGATTAGTAAAGTAGAAATTTAAAAAATAGAAGTTGAAATTGTGGAGTGCCTGCAAAGTGAAGGATTTGGTGTAGAAGGTCTAACACAGGTTACATCACAGCATGATGGAGTGAGTCCCCAAAGTAAGGATTTCTTTAAGTGTAGCATGTCCAACAGCTCTGGGTTTGACATGGCCTTGTATGTTAAGCAGAGATCGCCTCTGAGTAGACGATATGAGACAGAGTACAGAGTACAGCTGCAGTTTTTTAAGGCAGTCAGCTTAGGATAATATTTATGCAAAGGAGAAAGCAAAACTAATCAATACAAAAGGAGCAGTACCAAGGATATATAAAGAGAAATACAGGCAAAGGAATCCGGACATGGAAAACTTCAAAATACAAAAAATAAGAAGATAAAGAGGAAAGTAGAAAAGGAGATTAGTAATGGAGAAGTTAAAGAAATAGAAACTGAGGTTATGGAGTACCTGCAAAGTGAAGGATTCAGTGTAGAAAATCTAATTCAGAAACACCACAACAGGATAGAGCAATGGATATCCAAATTAAGGGGAAACCAGTGGAACAGGAAGCAATTGGTCAGTGCCATATCAAGATATTTTGGAGCCTTCCACAGGAAACCAATATAAACGTTCACTTGAAGGTAGACAGCAAAGAAATCAACAAAAAACTCAGGAAGATAGACTCTGATAAAAGCAATGTGCAGTATTATAACAGATCAGGATTTATCATACACTAGCACAAATAATAAACTAAAAATATCAGCACAGGCAGAAAAGCCTAGAAGATACACAGATAATAAAGGAAAAGTACAAAATAAGCAATTTATTGATAACCCAAAAAAGTTTTATAGAATGCCTGCAGTAAATGAAAAACAAGGTAAAAGAATTGAAAGACCGCCAGTAAAGAAGAAAAGGATATGTTAAGAGAAGAGTTGCTTGATTTAATAGACATGGATAGATATATTAAGATCACTGAGAGAAATACACTGCAGAAGGTTAATAAAACCCAAAAAGTCAGAAGTCTGATAAAACAAATGAATGCAGTAATTAGGACTGTTCATAGAGATCCATGCGGTATAACAGAAGTAAACAGGATATATTACTGTGTAGCTAAATTAATAACTGATAAAGTTCTACCATAAGAACACAGGGTAGCAAGGGAAAGGACGGGGAGAAATTGAATACCATCATGGAAGTATTGAACAGAGAAAACTATAAAGCAATTAAGACAAGAAGTGTCACTGTTAGAAGACTATAGAAGAGGGAATAAATCAACAAAAATAATAAGAAAGATAGATATGATAAAAGCAATGTGCAGTATTAGAAAATACCAGGATCTATCATGCACTATCACAAATGACAAACTAAAAATTTCAGCACAGGTGGAAAAACATAGAAGATACACAGATAAATATAAAGGAAAAGTACAAAATAAGCAATTTACTTATGATCCAAAAAAGTTTATAGAGAATTGGTAAACAAGGCAAAAGGAACTGAAAGACTATCAAAAAAGAGGAACTAGATACATTTTGGAGAAGTATCTATGAAGATCCTGTGAAACATAACAAAGAAGCTAAATGGATAGAAGAAGTAAAAGAAATAATAAGAAGTTTAAAGATGCAGGATATGAAATGGGATGAAGTAACAGCCAGAGATATTGAAACAAAGTTAAGAAAAGCCTCTAATTGGGAAACTCCAGGCCCAGATGCAGTACTTAAGTTTTGGTTAAAAGTATTAACATCTTTGCACAAAGATTTAGCCATGAGTAAGAACTGTTTGTATGCACACCCCTAATAGACACCAGCCTGGCTAACAGACAAAACAATGCTCCTACTTAAGAGTGAACCTGCAAGCTACCCTAAAAATTATACACCAATAACTTTCTTTCTGACGACATATAAACTATACATGGGAATTAATGCTGACAGAGTTTATAGTCATTTAGAAGAAAACTCAATTATGGCAGTAGAACAAAAGAGCAATAAAATAAAGTCATATGGAACAAAGGCTCATTTGTTGTTAAATAAATCATACTGGAGAACTGTAAAAAGGGGAAGAGTTTAAGTATGGCATGGACTGACTATAAAAAAAATCATTTGCTAGTATCCCACATTCATGGATAAAAGAGTGCTTAAAAATGTATACCCTGCACTGATCAACTACATTATGGTGACCATGAAACAATGGCAGACCACTTTGCAACTAAGCCATGATAAAGGACAGATTATTATCCCAGGGATAAAAATTCAAAGGGGGATATTCCAGGGTGACTCTCTGTCACTGTTGTTATTCTGCCTTGCCATTAACCCATTAAGCTGTTTACTTAACAGCTTAGGCCATGGCTATAATTTGGCTTGTAGAAAACAACAAAATGTAAAGACTTCTAATCTTCTCTTCATCGATGATTTAAAGTTGTATAGCTCATTAAATGAGGAACTGAAAGCACACTTGCAGGTTGTCAAAACTTTTTCAGATGATATAAGAATGTCATTTGGTCTTGATAAGTGTGCAAAAGCAACCTTTAAAGCAGGAAAACTGTGGCACCAGGAAAGCATCAGTTTGAGACAAACACTTGATATAAAAGAACTTGAGCAAGAAGGAATGTATAAATATTTGTGAGTTGATGAAGGATCAACAATAAAACATGAACAACACAACAAGTACAAATACAACTCTGTCATTGTCCATGTTGGAGTGAATGACTTGAGACGTACCACCCTTGGCTACATGAAAAGAGACATGGAAGAGCTCTCAGATCATGTGGTACAGGCAGGTATGACCCTAGCCCTGAGTAGCTTCCTGCCTTCACCCAGAATGATACCACAGTATAAGGATAAAATGATTGACTTCAACAATTGGCTAAGTTTCTGGTGTCATTCAAAGGGGATCCAGTATCTGTCTGCCTGGAAGACATGATCGACAGACCACGATGCTTTGCCAGAGATGGTCTGCACCTGTCGCCCCTGGGATTCCGGTTACTGGCCAAGGCTCTTGACATCCCTATAGTGCCTTTTTTAGGCAAGGCTCAAAGGACAAAAACACCACTGTAACACATATAAGCATGCAAAATTTGAAGGTAATGCTACTCAATGCTCGAAGTCTAAACCTCAAAATGCATTATCTCGAGGCACTCCTAAAAATGGAAAACATTGATATCTGTGCAGTAACTGAGACCTGGTTCAAGGCTCCAGAGAGCACCCCTGCAATACCAGGCTACAACTCTTACCACACTTTTCGGCCACCAAACCAGGACTGAAGCACTAAAGGTGGAGGAGTGTCCATATTCACCATGGATATTCACACCTCTAGGCTAGTTGCCCAACACAATGCATCTGAAATTCTACAGTTGCAACTAACACTACGTAAGACTGCAATCCAAATTGTAGCTTGCTACAGATCCCCCATCATGCCCCAAGATTCTCACTACACCTTTCTAAACATACTGGAAAATATTAAGATACCACCAAACACCCTAATAGTGGGTGATTTCAACTACCCTGCCATTAATTGGGAAAACTACTTGGGTACCAACACCTTTGCCCAGTGGTTCTTGGAATTCATAAATTCCAATGCCCTGGATCAGCTAATCCATAGTCCCACCAGGGGCTCAAAATATCCTAGACCTGGTCATTACCAACATGGGAGATCGATGCTCCACACCTGTGGTTACCCCCTTATTGGTCAGGTCTGACCGTAAGCTAATCACCCTTGATGTCCACATCCCACCCCACCACCTAGTAGGGAAACCTCCATAAAAAACTTCTCCAAAGCCAACTTCATGCTACTCAAGTCAGAAGTGACAAACTTCATGACACCCATGCAGATGGGAACTGAAATTTCGACTGCTGAATCCTACACTAAGGCACTGTACGAGCACATCCACACGTGCATGAATCATGCCATTCCAAATAGAACCAAGATGCTCTCCTCCAAAAAAAGGAAGCTAATCTGGTGGTCCCCTGTCATAAACAAACTATACAACAGAAGGAAGAAACTGTTGCAGAAAAGAGGAAAATCCCAGGATGCAAAATACTCCCTTACCAGCCTCAGTAAGAAGCTGAGATCCCTCATAAAATCCTCCAAAGCTAGTTACAAAAATAAAATTGCCAAAGATTCCAAGGACATCCACAAGGCATTCTATAGTTATGTCAAGTATCTAAATGCCAATGCTCAGATCTGCTGTGAGCTACAATAGAATGGCATTAAATATACTGATCCCAAGGATAGTGCCAATATCCTGGCAGATCGATTCCATGTCAGCTTCACCCCGCTGTCACCCACTAAAGGGCCCATCTCAATACCAAAAGATTGTCAAATTCCAGTAATCACGGCCACACAGGTAAAACACACACTCTCTAAAGCTAAGAATACAGCATCCATGGGACCAGACGACATCCCGGGCTGTGTACTACATGAACTACAAAATGAACTGGCACCTCACCTAAGTGTCATGTTTAATCATAGCCTCACCTCAGGCTTCGTGCCCAATGAGTGGCGCACAGCTACAGTTATCCCACTTCACAAGGGGGGAATCCACCTGGGATCCCGGGAACTATTGTCCCATCAGTCTGACGAGCCTGATCTGCAAAGCCATGTAAAGCTTTATCAGGGAACTTATAAACAAAGACATTGGCAGCCTTCAAACACTGGACCCCACCCAGTTTGGTTTCGTAAAGGGCCCATCTTGTCTCCTCAACCTGATTGACTTCTTCGAATCAGTCTCCAGAGCCGTGGACGAGGGTAAGGCAGTTCACACAGCCTATTTGGACCTCGCCAAGGCCTTCGACACTATCCCCCACTTTGGAATTATAGATAAACTTACTAAGCTGGGCATTAATCCCTACATCACTCAATGAGTTGCCAACTGGCTTACTGACAGAACCCACACTATAAAAGTAGCCGACTCAGAATCCATCTCCAGACAAGAGACAAGTGGAGTTCCTCAGGGATCAGTCCTGGGACCACTCTTGTTTGGCATCTACTTCTCTGAAGTACAGGCCAGCACTAAGGGACTCTGGCTAACAAAGTTCGCAGATGACTGCAAACTGGGAGCCATTATTGAATCCCCAAATGATGTGGATATTCTACAAAAGGGCTTTACAGAAAAAGATGCTTGGTGCCAGAGCCATGGGCTCAAGCTCATTGCCAAGAAATGTATAGTTATCCCCTTTGTGAAAAAATATGTACCCATGAATTACCACATAAGTGGCAGTAAACTAAACACTGGAAATGTGATAAGGGACTTAGGGACACAGGTGGACAGTGGTCTCACCTTCGATAACCACATCACCACAACAGTCAGGAAATTCTTCTATGTGGCACACCTCATTACTAAGGGCTTTTCATCCAGAAAAAAGGATGTCATTGTCCCACTGTACTCATCCCTCATTAGACCCATTATAGAGTACAATGCCCCATTTTGTATGTACCTCACAAGACATCTGCAACAACTGGAAAAGCCACAGAAATACCTCACTAAAAGAATCACAGGTCTAAAGCAGATGCCCTATGCTGAACATAAAAAAAAAACTCCATCTATACTCTGTCATGTATTGCCTACTCAGAGGCGATCTCTGCTCAACATACAAGGCCATGTCAAACCCAGAGCTGTTGGACATGCTACACTTAAAGAAATCCCAATCCCTCAGAGCCACACACTCCAGGGATCTAAACCTGGTCATCACAATGAATAAAACATGCTGGATGGATAGGTTCCTGACCCAGAGACTCCCCATACTCTGGAATAGACTGTCCATACATGTCAAGCTGAGCGCCTCTTTGGCCCTTTGCAAAAGGAACCTTGATGATTGAATGGGAGATAGGAAATTCACCCCAGGGATCACTCAGTCACCCTGCTAGACAGGGGACCAGGGAAATAAATATTCTGGGAAGAAATAGCCAGGGAATTGTTATGGCTAGGCTTGTATAGGCCCTAGGGCCGATAGCCTAGTACCAAGCTATGAACCTATGAACAAATGCAAATAAAACTTAGTAAGGAATACTTTAGAAGATTTAAATTAATTCTGAAAACAGCATTGACATCTAGGAAAAATGATCCAAGCTATAAACCAATTTGCTGTTCCTTTCCTAACTTACAGTTTAGGAGTGATTGACTGGCCCCAAAACATGTTGGCTAGATTAGATAGGAAAACAAGAAGGATGCTCCATACTCACCAAATGATTTATAAAAATGAGTGTATACCAAGATTATATATTCCCCGTTCCGAAGGAGGGATGGGCCTCTTTGACATTGATTACATGTACAGATCTGCAGTTGTGGGACTCCACACATATCTGCTGACTCCACAAGACCCAACTGAATGTTTTAAAACATGAGGGGAATAAATCAAAGATGATCTCTATGCTTAATTTAGCAGAAGCATATAGGCGTCAAGCAGGAATGGAAATCAAACCAGAAGTAGATAAAAATCAGGCAGCAACTGAATGTGCCAAAAAAAAACAAAAGAAAGAATATAAGGTGAAGGACTAGATGAGAAGGCAAGAAATGTGAAAAAAGCATAAATATAGTTGCAAATATAGAAAACTTCTGGAAGAACCTCATGTTGATCAGGAATGAATGCAGAAATGGTTAAGGAGAGGCAAATTTAAATCAAGAGATAAAAGGTTAATATTGGCAGCCCAAGATATTGGGCTATATACACGCTGGTTTACAAAGCCCATTGAACATGTGGGAGAAACAGACAAACATAGGTTTTGTAAAACCAAATTGGAAACAGTCACACACCTTGTTGCTGGTTGTGACATACTAATGGCAGAAGGACTGTATACTGAAAGGCATGATAATGTGGCAAGACTGTTGCACTGGGGATTGTGGAAACATTATGGTATTGAAGTGGCTAGAAAACACTGAAAACATGAGCCACAAAGGATAATAGAAAATGATTAAGTTTATATCTCATGGGATCACCCAATACCAACAGTTGAAAATACAGATGCTAGAAAACCAGATATAGTGGTCCAAGAAAAGAAGAAAAAAGTAGCATTGATCATTGAAATTGCTACACCCAGTGACTACAATGTGTTGCGTACAGAGAAACACAAAGTCATAAAACATCAGGATCTGCAGAGAGAAATGAGAACAATGTGAAGAAAGATACCCAGACAGTTCCAATAGTAGTAGGAACAGCAGGTCTTATTAAATGCTCCAGGTCTTATTAAAAAGAATCTACAATTGTATTTAGATATGTTACCAGTCTATGTAACCCCATACGAATTGCAGAAGGAGTCATTACTGGGCACATTGCGAGTGCTGCGAAGAGCACTTTTGGATGACATCAAAGACTGAAAGACTGAAACAATACTAATTTCATGAACTTTAATCATACTTTAATCTTACTTTGACTTAGGAATGGGGTCCATTCCCATCATAGTATTAGAAACCCAAAAGATTTGGAGAAATAAAAAAAGTATTATACTCATAAAGTATACTAAGAACTAAGCCAGCACAGGAATGGAGAAAGGAGATTCTGCCAATATGGATGGCTACAATTAGGGGTATAGAAAACAGACAAGAGGGAGCTGGAATTTACTTGAGGAAGCTGGCAAGGGTACCAAGGTATTGGGAACAAATAATTAGAGAGGGAAAGGTAATAGAATGGGAAGAGGCCAAGAAGCCATTTGGACTGCAGGCTAGAGACTGCCTTCTCTATCAGGGATTGATATCAGAGTATAGGCAAAGAGAAAGGGATAGTGGAATCCTAAATGAAAGACCTTCACTGGTTCACTTTTTAATTGCAGGTAGAACAGAAATTTCTGTTAAAAACAGGGATGATTAGTAGGGCGTATATAATATTGCACGATAACTATAAGAATCAATCTGAAGAGGTCAGAAAAGATTGGGAAGAAAGGCTATATATGCAATTCACAAAGAAGCAATGAGAGTACATGTGTGTTCCACCCAAATATGCAACAAAGTACCAGAGATTTATAGTTTCGCTAGGAAGTGTTTGCATAGATACCTTTATACCTCAAACAGACTCCAAAGAATTTTTCCTCAGGTAGATAACAAATGTTGAACATGTGATGGGGAAGAAAGAGATAACTGTGAATATATATTTTGGGAGAGTAATGAGGTGGCAGACTTTAAAAATTACCCACAGAGTACTTTAACAGGAATACTGGGTGAGCAAATAAGGGTGACTAAGGAAATTATTTTTTCTGAACTAGGATACAAGATCTGAATTGAGTAGACACAGTAAGACCTTTTTAAGTTTAACTCTGGTGGCTGCCAAAAAAGCAATTACTAGAAAATGGAAATCAGAATCTAAACCAACAATATTTGGAATAGTGAATATTGTAACAAAGATAAAAGGACGGGAAGTGGGATCTTTAGAAAAGGGTAGAAGTAAATTACATAGAAAATATATGGTTGTCACCTTTTGTTGTGGCTAAAACCGGACCCACCTCTTCCCTTCTCCCTGTTCTCATTCTCCTATTTCATGATATCATTGTCACATCAGATGAGAGGAAACACCCTCTTTCTTCCATTTGCAATGCTTTCATTCTGCCAATTTACTATGCTTTTTCTGTAAAAAAAAAAAGTATGGTAAATCTGCTGATTTAACAAACTCCAGTAGTCTGTTCCCTTTTTTAAAAAAGAATATTGGAATTTGTACTGTGTTTTCCGGACTACCGGACAATTGGTTTGATTTCCAGATAGTCCAGAAAGAAAATGAATAGGCAGCAACGCTAAGAAAAAATAAAAATTGTGGGAACAATACATGCAGAAAAAATGTTTCATAGGAGGAATGAAGTTTAAGAGAAGGCAGGAATTTAATAATTTATATAATGTTGCTTAGATTATACGACACATATATTGTTTTATATTCTATAATGTTTGTAAATGCAAATTTGTTAATATGGTTTGATTACTTTTCATGAAAGTTTGCCTATGTCGCAAATGGTAAAGGTAACCTTGTCTCAGCATTATTCCTCAATTGGTCAAAGACTTTTGACACAGTGTCACACCATAAGGTGCTACATAAACTGTCTTCCCTGGGAATACATGAATCTTCCCAGGTCAGTAGGTAACTCTCAAATAGACATAAGGCAGTGCAGTTGCTATGCAACATCTCTTCCTTTCTCCCTGTCACAGTGGGTGATGTCCTTTCAAGATCACTGTTGCAGTATTCCTTAAATAGGATATCCTACCAACGGTAGTCATATGTCCAACCAGCACAGAAAAGCCTGGGTCCTTCTATACCTTGTACATCTGACATATGACCTAAGCCCTGGAGTGGGAGGTACATAAGGGACATATGTATGTGAAAACCTCAGAATTTTCCTTCCAGTCCAAATGCAATACTCAGTCTTTGGTCTTTTAGTTGTACACCTCTGAGAAGATTACCTAGCTGTTTAGACAGACAAGTACCCCATTGGGGCCCCTTCCTTTTTTTAGTATATTATACTTTCAAGTACACGCCATCCAAAAAAGAGAAATGTGATTGTGGGAGGCTGATGGCATCCACTATTCCTATGATTTCATATGACAAACTCCATATGAGGAGTTGCAGTGGTATCTCAAGGCAGTTTGGCTTCAACAGTGCCATCCATTAGACTTTCAGATTCCACTCTTGCCTTGCCTAAAGAAGGAATTTCAGTTGTGGATCAGTCAGATTTCCCTGAATCCAAGATCGCCTTTTGTACCCCCACACACACACACACACACACACACACACACACACTCAGGAGTTATATACAGATTCCTCAGACCTGGCTTAGAATGCTGGTTCTCACAATATCAGGATGCAGTGGGATTGTTCTCCTCGAGAGGTGATTGAACACATCAGTATCAATTGAAGAAGATTTTGATTCTGGGATATTCAGTCCCTACATTATCTTTATTTTCCAGGTCCTCTTAATGTTCACAGACAACACCACAGTCAAGTGGTACATAAACAAAGAGGGACAAAATCTAATTGCCTTTGCAGACTTGCTCTAATAACATGGAAATTTGCCATCAAAGACAGTTTGATACTTCAGGCAGTCTATATTCAGTTTTGGCAGACACATTGAATAGATCCAGGGTATATCCTCACAAATGGATGTTACACGGGAAGGTCTTCATGGGCATTACTTATCATTGGGGTATTCCTCAAATAGATCTCTTTGCCTTCTGCAGAACAGACAACTGCAAGTTCTGTTATAGGGTATCAAGTCCACCTCTTTCATAGAGATGTTTCTTTATGCATTTCCCCCTCTTCCTCTTCTGCCAAAGGCCTTACACAAAATTTTGTTGGGCAGGCCCAGAATCTTGCTAGTGACTCCCTTTTGGCCCAGACAGCACTGGTTTCCATTTCTTTTTCACCTGACCAAGAGCAGTCATTATAAGTTACCTAACAGGATGGACTTGCTCACACAGGACAAAAGCTGACTCATTTACTCATCTTCTCACCCTGCAGTTATCTGTTTGGGTGATAGGGTTTATTTCTTTTCAGCACCATTTTTTGAAAATGTTTTCCAATTTTTATAGGAGGCTATAAAACCAACTTCTTGAAAATCGTTTGTTTCTAAATGGAAATATTTTCTTTATGGTGACAGAAACAAAACCAGGATCCCTGTGTTGTGGGTATTCCTCTCGTTCTTTTCTGTCTTTGTGAGTTGCTTAGTTCTAGCTTGTTTTACTTTTCCATTAAGGCCCATTTGTCAGCCATTTCTGCTTCTTTTCTTTAGATCCACCTCTTTCTTCCAGATTTGAGGTCAAGCAATTTTTGAAAGGTGTCCATCTCATTAGACCTCTAATAAAGTATATTCCCACTTCTTTGGACCTAAATTATGTTCTTGAAAAGTTAATTCAATGACCTTTTGAATCTACAGTTAGTTCTTCCTTAAAATGTTGTACTTGGGTGACTGTTCAATTGACAGCACTGACTTCTGCCAAGAGTGTCTCTGAATTGCCTGCTCTTATGACAGTTCCTCCTCTCCTGCTTTTTTCATAAGGACAGGGTTTCTCTTAGGACTAATCCTCACTTTATGCCTAAGTTAGTTAATGACTTATCTTTGAACCAGTCTATCAGTGTTCATTCTGTTTTTCTCCTCGTCACAAAGGAGGGAAAAATAATTTTTTATTCTACATAGGCAGCTCAGATTTTACCTTGACAAGACTAAGGACATTAGAAGATCAGAGCAACTTTGTGTTTCTTTTCACGAGCTTGGTTTGCCAGTCTCTAAGCTAACTATTTCTTCTTGGATATCTAAGGACATTTGTTTTTCTTACTTGTGTCATTGGAGACAGCCTGGTTCATCTGTTAGAGTCCATTCTACTAGGGCAGTAGCCTCCTCTAGTGCTTTTTTCAAGGGCCTAGATGCCAGGTCCATTCTAGAAGCAGCTACTTAGTCTTTTATTCACAATTTTAATAAATGTTACAAGTCAGATGTGTTTTTCTAGGGTCAGAGCAAGTTTTGTCGGGCCAATTTTCCAAGCCATGTTCCTTATTTGCTTCTCCCTCGACCCACTTCTTCAGTAGCTTTATTACTCTCCCTCTTGTAAGGAATACTGCAACAGTGATCTTGGAAGGACATAGTACATTTGTATAAAAACTTACCATAACAGTAACCATCC
Source organism: Protopterus annectens (assembly GCF_019279795.1). Lineage (NCBI taxonomy): Eukaryota > Metazoa > Chordata > Ceratodontiformes > Protopteridae > Protopterus > Protopterus annectens. The sequence continues at coordinate 820,115,908 of NC_056729.1, forward strand.
TACTGATCTCTGTTGCAGTACTCTGTTCCTCCATCCTTCCCCTTTTTTTGTTCCGGCCGAGGGGTATCCTTTCTTTTATCCTTTTCTTAACGGTATGTATTATAATTACCTCCAATTCTGTTCCTTTTGTTCTCCTGAGGCAAGTAAGTTTTGAGATTTTGGTTTGCATACATCTCTTATGTACCTCCCATCTTCTATGCTTAGATCATACATAAGATGTATGATACATGGAAGGGACCAGGATTTGGCATGCTAGCCAGGCATACAGCTATCCACTGACAGGATGTTCTATAGTAAGGAATACTGTAGCAGTGATCAGTAGGACATCTACTGTTATGGTAAGACATCTACTGCTATGGTAAGTTCCTACACAGCTGTACTTTCTTCAAGGTTCACTTCTAGGTCATATATTATTTAATAGTTTCATAAGTGATCTTCACTAAGCAAGTAGACAAGCCACAATCATCCAATATGCAGATGATTTGACACTCAACTGCTCTGGAATAAATATAGAAAAATATTTTTCTAACCTTGAGTCCTGATAACTGACTGTACCTAACTCTAAAAAATCCAAAGTAATCCTACATACACATAAATGGAAGCCAGACTACAAAAGTAATGTTACAGTAATTCTGCCAATAATAATAATATGGAACAAACCATATCTCATAGATGATGCTTACCTTCTTTTCTTTCTGTCAAGGCATTTCAGAAAAAGAGCTGTGAGTTCTGATAGGGTTTTATTATGTGCTGCTTGAGCCTTACTTTTTAAAGGGGCTATGTGGGGCTCATTGTGTTTGCTGCTTGTGAATATTCATCTGACACATACCTTCTGAATGACTCTTTCTACCAGTGCTTACTGGCATTCAGGCTTCTTCCTCAGTTACAGCATGGATATTTATTCTGGTCTTTCTATCTCTTATCCTGCTGTACCTAAAAAGAAAAAGCAACATATTAAAGAACCCTTGCAGCCACCATGGGCTCAGACAGTCCCTCACCTGTTAATGGGTGACTGTGTAGTGGCTGACCATTGCTCCTCAGACCTCTCACTTATAACTCCAGGTTCTTCTGGTATAGTCCCTTCAGTCACCACAGACTGGAGGTTTATTGTTATATGTGTAGCCTGTTTGAGGGAATATGGAAATAGTAAGCCACACCAATCTACTGGGGTTATCACTGATGATAACCTGAAATTCAATCATTACAAATTACAAGCTCTAAAGGAAACCCATTAAAAACTAGGAGATTTATACAGGGCCAAACTATTACTCAGAGATGATGCTAGGAGTTATATTGCTACATCCTTCCTCATCCCAGCACTCCTGTAGGTAGCCCCCATTCTAATCTGCCTTTAACCCACATAACTTTCACTATTAGCTCAGTGCTGAAACACAGTACCCAGATGTGTAACTAATCAACATTGCAGGTCTTGTCATTGCCATGCCCTTGAGCAACTTGGAATGTCTGGAATCAAGACAATATCTCATTTATTCATAGCTAGTCAGTACCCACAAACTCATCTATAGTGCAGGTAAATGCTCAATCCTAAATAATATTTCCCAACTCTACACACCAACCAAACTACTTTGCTCAAACAAAATGTTACTATCTTCCACCAAAGCAAACAACTCCTCTTGTAACTGTCTATACTTTTTATATCACTCCAAGATCTGGAACTCCATTCCTTTCACTCTTGGAGTATTACAAAACACAAGTCCCTCATACTGCAACGAAAGCAGTACCCTATGGACCAATGTCTCTGTACTTGCACCTCTCTGGGCCAACCATCTAATGATCTAATTTATCCTCCACTGTTCCATGTCTCTTCTTTCTAATTACTCTCTCCATATCCATACAGAAATCCTCCCTTTTTAATTACCAGCCATACATACAAAACCAGACCAGTTTGTAGCTATTCACTCTCCCACTTCTACTTGTTTCATCTGTCCTTTTTACCTTTCTCTCCTCTGATGACATTCTCACCCATATAGAATCTCCCCCTGCTCTGTAATATAAGTTATAATACTCACATCTGTCAAATGATGTAATCTAACTATAATTATTACATTTGTCAAAAGTACATAATCTGCTAACTGCTGACAGTTGTTAATACTTTTACTTTTACTCTGAGCTCTGATTACAATGCACTCAGTCGACTAATTGGGAATTGCTGTATAGGAGCTTTTCTTCCTGTGCCTTCACTGAAAAGGGGTAGGTTTCTGTACCCAGTCAGACTATCCTGGTGTGGGCAATTTCAGTACTTTCTTGTTGCCTTAAGAGCAGGTTGCTGTGAGGCTTCACAGGAGCAGCAGTTTGCTTCAAGTATCGTTTTTGGTAGATAGGCTCCCTAGGAAAATCCATCCCTGCAGAAGTTACTGTATTAAGAAAATATTGATATATTGTATTTGCCGACTAAAAGTGGTATTTCTCCTTTAAGAAAATTGGTATTTTTACAGTATCTAAAGTTTTCTGTCAGGGACTGCTATTCTTACAACAAGGTTTATTTTTAAGTACTGGGGGCTAATTTTGTGGTAATAGTGTACTGTTTTTGAGAACTCTTATTTACATGTGTAAGCTTTAATGGTCAGGAAGTGTTTTACAGGGCAGGAAATGTATTTTAATTTGAATGCTTTTGTAAACTTTGTGACAACTTACCTTCATTTCTTTCTGTCAGGGCAGTTCTGAAAAGGAGCTTTGAGTTCTGAAATAATTTTTTATGTGCTGCTTGTAGTTTACTTTTTAAAGGGACTGTGTGGGACTGAATAAGTGTATTTGCTGCTTATGAATACTTGTCTGACAATGACTGATTCATTCCAGAAGTGCTTACTGGCATTTAACCTCCTTTCTTGATTCAAGCATGGATATACTCTGGTCTTGCTGGCTCTTCTCCTGCTCTATCTAAAAATAAAAAACAACATATTGAAGAGCCCTTCCTGCCATCATGGGCTCAGACAGTGCCGCAGCTGTTAGTGGGTTACTCTGTAGTGGCTGACCCCCAAAACCACTCATTATAACGCCAGGTTCTTCTGGTATAGTCACTTCAGCCACCACAGACTGGATGTCAGCCACATCCTCTGCGGCTGTGTCAGTGTCTGATCTAGGCATCGGAGAACTATTTTCTTTGGGTCTAGGAGAGTTTTCTTGGCATGGCCAGGGAAAGAGACCTCTTGTCAGGGGTGAAGTGCCATAGTTCAGTCTGTCTTTTTCATGGGAGGTCCCTACAAAGAAAAAACAAAAGGTTTGACATAGCTCATCTGAGGATATGGTGTCTGTTTATAAAAATGATTTCCTCACATTAAACTGAACGTTATTACAGCCTGTTAATCCGGAAACTCAGAAATCCTTTCCAAAGTGCAATCTCATTATGGAAATTCCTGTGGAAAGTTTGTCAGAGGATTCTGACAGTAACAGAGAGCGGTCTTCTTCTCCTGGAGACTCCCAAGCCTAAAATGCTGGTTCTGCGTAAAGTCGGTCCTCTGTAGCTCCCTTGGAGGTGTTTTCCTTTCCAGAAACTATTCCCAGGATGAATGATGTATTTTGTGGGAGTAGGTGGTGGACAGTGCATTGGTAATACAGTAGTGTTGTTGCCTCACAGAAAGAGGTTCTCCGGTTTGATTTTCGGATGGAGTGCCTTCTGTGCAGAGTCTGCATGCCCTCCCAGCGTTAGTGTGGGTTTTCTCCAGGTGCTCCGGTTTCCTCCCACATTACAAAGACATGCATTTGGAGCATTTCTCCCCAGGTCTCTGCTGAAAATTGGCTTTGTTCCAAGTCTGAATTTCCCAGTAAACAAATGTTAAATAAATAAATAAAATAGTACCAGAACTGAGGAGGTACTATAATATATTGTAAGTGAATGTGTCACATACTACACCCATCATTCCTATTTTCCCCACAGTGTTGCACGTGCTAAATACCACCTGCAATAACCCTGGCTCTTAACCTTTATTCCCCAAAAAGGCTGATAGACTTTTTTCATCTTAGATCTGCCCCAGCTGTCATTTCACCCTCTTCACCAGCTGGAAACAGGCTCTTAGTCAATACTCATCCTTCTCCTCTGGATAAAGAAGGTAAGGTATTGGACTGATTTGTAAGAGAATTTTCTCTTCTTCCACTTCTATCATACAGAATTCTTAATTACCAAGCATATGTGTGGAAGTTTATTCTTAGCTGAGTAACCTATTTGAAGGAATACTCTTACTTCCTTCAGAAGATAGTTCCTATGTGAATCTTCTTACTTCTTGTCTGTCTCAAGTATTCAAATATACTTTGATGAGTATGTATGACTGTGTAGATACCATGTCTTGGGCCACTGCTACTGCTATAGTTTTGAAAATGTATGACTGGGTATGCAGCCAAAAGTCTGCTGATGAAGCAAAGTCTGAGATCAAGATGTTAAACTTTACTTTAGATGTGGAGGTTTTGTTAGCCCTTCTGCTACTCAGGTCCTGAAACAATTTGATGAAAGACAGGAAATCAGTTCATGGAGTTTCTAAGATTTTTCATCTGCCATTACAACTTTCTATAATTCTCTACACCATTTAAAAGGCAAAATAAGCAACCCTCACCACCGACTGGTAGGCAGGGAACAAAAAAAGAGATGTGTAGAGGGGAACAGCAAAAAACAGGGATTATTTCAGAAAAGGGGGCAGTCAAATCATTCAGAATGAATAGGTTGACAGTCATTCCCCCTTTGCCCCTATATCTCTAAATCTGTCCCAGAAATTGCCTCTCATTATTCCCTTTGGTAACCAACTGTATTAGCCTCTTGAGTGATAAAAGTAGGGGATACAGCTGGTACTTGATACACATACCTTCTCTCAGAGGAATTCCTCCCCCACCATCCAAACAAAACATAGATTTTCCTCAGGTTTTTCAACAGTTGCTGACCCTAGGAGTCATTAAATCAGTGCCTTTAGATCGGGGGGGCTTCTACTCTAGAATGTTTCTTGTTCCAAAGAAAGAGCTAGCATGGAGACCAGATCTAGATCTTTCCTTTCTCAACTTGTTTGTGAAAGTACTGACATTCAAAATGTTGACCCTTCAGAGTCTGTTACCTGTCATCCTTCTTATGATTTTTATGATACCATTATATTTAAAGGATGCTGATCATCATATCCCCATAGCCACATGCTTCAGAAAGATTCTGACTTTCTCTGTGTCTGGGTCACATTATCAGCAATGTGCATTATCCACTGGATTGTCTACAGCTCCAAAGGTGTTTGCAAAGTGTCTAACTCCAGTCATTGCAGTCTGCAAGGCATTGATATATTTCTTTATTTAGATAACTTATTCATTTTTGCAGTCTTTTTATAGATATCAAGAGTCCTTAACATGGCTTTCTTCTCTCCTTACCAATACGGGGTTCCAGATAAATGTTCAAAAATCTTTCTTGACTCCATGACATAAGATTGTGTTTCTGGGCTGCCTTCTGAACATTCTCAGCAAAAGTCTTTTCTTACCTTGGAAAAGGAGTTTTACCTGTCAACTTTTCTGAGCTTCTCCAATTAGTCTCAGACTTTGTCAAGAGAATATTTCAGCATCTTGAGGTCCATGGCTTCATGATTTTCATAATGCATTCCGTCAGGTCACACGTGAGAAATTCATTGACTTTAAAAAAAACACATGAACACAACACTCTCATCCTGTGGAATTTCAGATTCCAATTTTGGGCTTTGTCAAAAAGGAAATGCACTGGTGGAGATGGTAAATTACACTGGCTTAAATTTCCCAATCTGTTATTGCCCACTGTATTATTCACAAACCTGAAAACAGCCCTGCACTCTTCAACCTAGTGCAACAAATTAACAACCCCAGGACCCTTAGATCATCCGATAAACTTATAATCAAGGTTACTACGTCCCATAATTACTTTGGTGACTGTCTCTTCTCCTTCAAAGTATCCAAACAGTGGAACCTATTACCCCAGAATATCTTAAAAAACACAGATCGTCATAGCTTCAAAAAAACTCCTAAAGGAATACCTTACTCAATAATGGCTATGCTCCTGTAATACTACTGGCTAGTTTCTCATGCCTTTGATCAAATGTTTTCTATTCTGCTATCTTTTTGTCTTACTTCTACTAAATGAAAATGCCACAATGGTTTTTAGTTATATATATATCTAATGAGTTTCATATTACTGACTGTAATAAGGCTTAAGAAATGTAATGTTTTCTGTTTTACATTCACTTTTTTGTAAATTGTGATTGTTGGCAATAATCAAACTTTTTGTGTATTGTTTGTAAATCTTTTAATAATTTGTGTAATCTTTTTGTACTGTTGTTATGGAGCTTATCTCCCTGGGTCTTTGCTGAAAATGGGCTACTTGCCCAGCCGGACTCTACCTGGTTAACAAATGTAAACCGAAATAAATAAATAAATGGCTCAAAATCCAGGCCTGCCTTTTAATCCTCCTGTTCCTAAGTCAATATATAACTATAACCACCTCAGATTTTGCTTGTGGAGCAGTTACTATAGGAGTAAAGATACAAGGCATGTAAAATTCTTCAGATTGAAGCTCAAAAATGTCAGTGAGAGGTTAGCTGTGATCTATGCCATAAAATCTGTTCATTGTCTGTGTTCCCTTACAGACAACACCACAGTGATGTAGTGCATAAACCCTCTATACAGAAAGGCTGTAATGCCTTGGGTGGTAGCTCTTTACTATGGTTTAACCCTCCAAGTATCTTACATTACATCAGAGCAAGATGTAGTGGCAGACACATTGAGCATGTCCAGGACAGACCTCATTAATGAATATTGAATTAAGGGGCCTTCCTGGAATTGATCCAGTTATGGGGAATACCTCAAACAGAGCTGTTAACCTTCTTTCAAAACAGAAAACTAAATACTTTCTGCACCAGGAGTCCTTTTAGGCAGGCCTGGAAAAAAGATGCATTCTCATTCTCATGGCAGGGGATATTCCTTTATGCATTTTCACTCTTTCCACTGATTTCCTAGGTAATTCAGAAAATTCATAAGGAAGCAAGATGTAGTGGCAAACACATTGAGCCTGACCAGGACAGACCACATGAATGACTATTGAATGAAGAGGCCTTCCTGGAATTGATCCAGTTATGGGGAACACCTCAAATAGAGCTGTTAACCTTCTTTCAAAACAGAAAACTAAATACATTCTGCACCAGGACTTCTTTTAGGCAGGCCTGGAAAAAAGATGGATTCTCATGGTAGGGGATATTCCGTTATGCATTTTCCACCTTTTCCACTGATTTCCTAGGTAATTCAGAAAATTCAGAAGGACTCTGTAGAAATCATTGTAGTGATTCTCTTTTGACCCAGGCAACATTGGTTCTTTGTTCTTTTGGAAATGACCCAGGGCAATTACCAAAAGCCTTCTCCAATATTAGACGTACTCACACAAGCCAAGGGGAGTGTGATGCTTTCTGGTGTCAAACAACTTCCACTAACTGCCTAGGTAATTACATTTTGATACCTCTTACACACGTCTTTCAGGAAGACGTGCAGCAGGTACTAAAGAAGGGAATAAAGCCTGCTGCTAAGAAATCTTATATTTGTAAGTGGAAAATGTTTTCTAGTTTGTGCTTAACCAATAACCAGAGCGCTGTCAGAAATTGTGCACTACTGGTTCTTAAATATTTGTGTGAATTACTTTCATCTGGCCTTTCTTATTCCTCTGTCAAGTTTCATCTAGCGATTGTTTCAGCATGTCTACCCATGTATCACCCCCGTTCATCTCTGTTTTTGGTAAAACAGTTTCTGAGGGGAATTTTGCATCTTAGGCCACCTGGAAAACAGGTGGCTCCTTCTTAGGATCTTAAATTTGTGCTAGAAAAGTTAACTTAGGCTCCCTTTTATGAGGCTGCTTTGAGGCTCATCACATGGAAGACTACTTCTTATTGCTTTGACATCTGCAAAAAGTGTACCTGAGTTGCAAGCTCTCATGGGAGGCAAATACTATCTGGTCTTACATAAAGGCAGTGTTATATTAAGAACAAATCCCTCATTTCTGCCCAGATTTATTTCAGAGTTTACTTTGAATCAAGTCATCAATCTCCCAGTGTTCTATCCAGATCCTCAGAACAAAGGGGAAAGCATTGTACATACTCCAGATATGCATAGGCAGCTCAGGTACTGTCTTGACAGAACTAAGTCCTTTAGAAAAAGAGATCAGCTGTTTATTTGTTATGATGGGACAAAGAAAGGAAAACCCATGTCAAAACTGTTTTGGTTATTCTCAGCTACTGCTTGTTCTTATTCCCACAATGGCAAATCTGTTTTAGGCAGTATCAAGGTACATTTTATTAGATCCTTTGGTCCTACGATGGCATGCTGATAAGGGGTGGGCTCTAGAAGCATTCTAGAGGCAGCAACATAGTCCTATGTGAGTACTTTTACAAAGCATTACAAATTGTATTCCTTTTCTAGGTCCAGGACTGGCTTTGCTTGGACTATTCTCCATGGACTTCTGGACTCTAATTCATATTGCCAAAAGCAGTGAGAATGATGAACATAGTATAGCCATTTGAAGTGCACTTGCCATAACAGTATTTGTTCAAATTTCTCACTGTTACAATAGCTACACTAACACTTCTTTGGTATATAGTTAGTTGTTGGAATACAAAGTTATATGTTTGTATTTTTGGGGGAGGAGCTAAGATGAGTAAGATTTCCGCTTTTGTTTGAGTAAGAATTTTTTGAAGTTGTCTACACTCTGACTGCTGATTTCCCTCCAAGGGACTAGACCGTCCCCTTTCAGAGTATAGTTTTGTGGGAGCCAGAGCTTTTTGAAGAATGGATTGTTGTTATATCCTGGGCAATGACACTGCGACACTAATTTTCTGTGATGGAAAAAAATCAAACTCCATTCATGACCATCAGAACCTGTTGATTTTTTTTTTTTTTTTTCAGATGAGTTTTGTTTTGTTAAAAGCTTACCTTTTCTCATAGACTATGCATCAGCAATGTCCCAGGGTTACTGTTGAGGCCTATAGACAACAGAAGCTGAACACCCTTTGAGTTTTGAACTTTTTTCTTTCCCTTGTGTCCTGTAAGAGAAGTTGAGTTGCTATGGTATTACTTCAGCCCTACACCTATCACCAGGTATGGTCCTGTTGGGCTATGTAAGGAAAGTAAAATGGGACTTAAGGACCTGCACGACCAAAGATTTGTCTTTGCTTCACTCTAGAACACACAGCGGACCTATAAGGCCTTCCTGATATTAACTCATTTCAGACCTTTCATCTATGAATGATTATCTACCTTAAAGACCCTCTACAGCAACCACATGTAAAGCATTCCTTGACATTTGTCATCATGCCAGCTAACCATTGATATGCAAAATGTTGAGACAATATAGTCTTAAATAGAACCGTATCATAAAACACAAAATATCTTAACAAAGCAAAATACACCACAATCATACAGTGGCTTAGCAAGAAAAAATAATCTTTAATTAAATCAAAATATTTACAAAGAAGTTTAACACCAAAAACAATTTCAGAAACAGTACACAGACAAGCTGGTATGAATATTGGTTAAGGTGCATGCACACAGTGTAAATAAATACACATTTAAAACACGCTTTCATAATTCAGTCAAACATAGTCAATGTACTACATTATATCCAGCAATGTAAATAAATACACATTTAAAACAATCTTTCATAATTCAAGTCAAACATAGTTAATGTACTACATTATATCCAGCCTCCTGAAGCAACTTTATGGCTGCATTGTCCTGTTGTTTGTTATCTTTGATGTTTGAATTTTTCATTTCTGTAGTTATGAGAACAGCAGCACGGTTAGCACTTTCATGCTGCCGACCATACGATTCTGATGTTGATCACTTAACACCTGTCCATGTATAGAAAACAAGTGTTCAACTCCTCCAGTGGAAACTGGAGCCCATATAGCTGTCAGTGCAATTTTGGACAGTGTGGTCTGCACAGCCTTTGAAAGCCTATACTTTTGCAAGTCAAATGAGGACAGTGGTGGTAGTTCCTGCACAGTTTGACAAACATGCACTTTGATTATCCATTTTAAAAATGGGCATGCTGGTTGGATATGGTTAAAAGTCATTGTTAAGATGTGGTAAATTATATGGGTTCAAGATTCTACAGGCCTTTAAGAAAGGATCAGAGGAGTTGCTATCCAGATGTTTGCCCACTTTCTGTAGGCTGACCTTAAAGACAGACCTGAACAGCTGGATATTATCTTCTTTGACCTTGGGCCTAAGCAAGTGACAAAATGCATCAATTTTCTCCCAAAGGCCTGTAGTTTTTATTTTCCAAGCTTGATAATAACTCCAAAGTGACATTAACACTTTGTAAGTCAAGACTGCAAGAGTCTGCCCTTAAACTGCATGGTTTCAATGTCTCTAATCAAGTCTGATAAGTTTTCTGAGATTAAACTCAGCTGAATTTCAGGCTGCAAATACCAGTCATACAGCACAGTCTGTAGCTGGTTCATGGATGTTGCATCACTTTTATCTTCAATGAAGAAGTATTGCAGGTATTAAAGATGTTGTGCATGGTACTGCACAGCTGTGAACAATGTATTCCATCTTGTCAGCACTGGCACAGCTGACAATGCAATGATGTGTCTGTTGAGCCCAAGGTCTTCAAGAAAACTACATATTTCTGCTTTCATTCTGGAGACTGCTAGAAGACGTATTTCACATGTGAAACAAATTCATTAACAGTCTTGAAATGGTGAATCCATGTGTCACCCAGAAGGGATAGCACATGAGCCCAGTAAAGAACATGTATAATATGGTCTCCTAGCACCCCACAAAGATCTTTCTTAAAGCTTTTAGTCAGGTAGTGTGCATTGTCACTTACAGAGGCAGTCACATTTTGTGGGTCAGCACTGTAGTTCTGCAGTGATTTCAGCACAGCTTGAGCTACTTTTGAGTGTTTCACAGCTGAGAGCTCTGTGCAGTTGGTCACTTATGACTTCCCTCCCTAGAGTACAAATATAACATTTAGAATGCAGTATGTGTTGTAGTCTGTGCTTTCATCGTACACAACTGCCAGTGGTATTCTTTTTATAGTAATATGAATGTCTGTTCATAGAAACAGACAACTGGTGCCAGAGCCATGGCCTCAAGCTAAATGCCAAAAAGTGTATAGTCATCCCCTTTGGCAAAAACAAAGTGCCCACAAATTACCACATAGGTGGTAATCCATTAAGTACAGAAGAAGTAATTAGGGACCTGGGGACCCAATTAAATAGCAATCTCTCATTTGACAACCACGTGGCCAAAGTGGTTAGAAAAACATTTTATATAGCCCACCTAATCATGAAGGGATTCACATCTAGATCAGGGGAGGTCATCGTGCCTCTTTACTCATCCCTCATCAGGCCCATAATTGAGTACAATGCCCCTTTTGGGATGTACCTTACCAGACACCTGCAGCAACTGGAAAGACCCCAAAAGTACCTCACCAAGAGGATCAAAGGGCTCAAACAGATGCCATATGCTGCCCGGTTAAAGAAACTCCAGCTCTACTCAGTGGCATGCCGCCTGTTCAGAGGTGATCTGTGCCTGACGTATAAAGCCATGTCCAACCCGGAATTAATGGACATGCTGCACCTCAGAAAATCCAAATCCCATCGAGCTACGCGCTCAAGAGACTTGAACCTCAGCACTGAAATAAATAGGATATGCTGGAGGGACAGATTCATAACCCAGAGGCTCCCTTCACTCTGGAATAAAATCCCAGTCCAGGTTAGGCAGAGTCCCTCATTGACTCTCTTCAAGAGGAATCTTGATGAGTGGATGGGAGATCGTAGGTTTACCCCGGGTATCACTTCTGTGTCACTGTTAGACAGAGGCACAGTATACTAACCTCGAAAAAGGGCATAGCAAAATAAATTTAAAATGGGTGGCGAAAGCCAAACACATTCTGGCTAGGCTTATAAATGCCCTAGGGCAGATAGCCTAGTATGAACCTATGAACCTATGATGTTAAGTTGTCTATCTCGCCTTCATTCTTGCTGGATGGGTTCGGAGCCGACCTCGGCTCCGACTCAGCCACTCTAAAGCTCAAGAGTTGGTTCCACTGGCTCGAGGCCCCCCTTATATCCCACAATGCTAGGCGTGAATTACCTCAGATCTCATTTGCCGCTACAGCGATCGAGGTGTTGTTTTTTCCTACCGGCTCAGGTCAGTGGTATTAGACAGTCTTTAAAGCTATTTAATCCCTTTTTTTCTAGCTTAGTTTTTTCCTTTTTAGCTATAGTGTAGTGGATATTATCCTTTCTACCCTTATCCAGCCCCTTTCCCACAAGAACTGATAAGTTCTTTCCTTAGGCCTTCGGGCCCTCTATCCCTGATAGTGGTGTGTATGTGTTTTGTAGGGATTTATTTTGTATAAATAACTAATTTCTTTAGCTTTTAGTTAATTTACCTTTCTGATAGTGTAATCGGTGTGTGTGTGTTTTGTGTGGTGATTACACTTCTATTCCTTGAAAATGTCCAAGGATTCAAAGGTCTCAGGCTTCAAGAAGTGTGACTCGTGCTGTCAGAAAATGTCTCTGACAGACAGTCACACTTCTTGTGTGTACTGCCTGGGACCTTTACACCTGCAGGACCCTTGTGCTGTATGCCATGGCTTCAGCCCCAGAGTCCTGCAGGAAAGAAAGAACAAACTCATCCTCAGGGGTTTGCTCAAGCCTGAAGGTTCCCTAACTGCTTCATCGGGAAAACCTTCCAAGGCTTCTAAGACCTTGACTCCAGTTTCTGAGTCGAGGCCTAAGGCTTCGAAGCCTACTGCTACATCGGCTCTGGCTGGAGCCGATGAGTCTTTGACTACAGTTTCTGTGGTTCCCTCGGCTCCGGCTGGAGCCGAGGTATTGGAAATTCCTGGGTAGGCTCCGATCAGACCATCGGAGCCGACATCTAGAAAGAGGTCGAGGTCACCATCCCTTGGCTCCGTTCATTCGGCTCCAGCGTCTCCCTTGCTGTCTGAACGGAGCCACAGATCTCACTCCTCCAGGTCATCGAGGCTGTCGGATCATGACCTCCAGAGGGTAGTGAGTCGACTTCTAAAGTCCGAGGCACTGGCCCAAATGCTTCAGAGCCCGACTCATCAGTCGATGCCTCAACCTATTCCTCTAAATATTCCTCCTCCGACTCCTTTGAGCTCGGAGCCGGGGCGTCTCGGAACTGAGACTGTGGTAGCGTCGGAGCCGATACATTTGTCTTCGGCTCCGTCGTCGGCTCCGATTTCTTCTTTTGAAGAATCTCGGCGCCGGACTTCCCTCGTCGGCTCCGAGGGGATGAGTGGCATCGGACCCTTGTCCGACACCCCTCTCCCTCTCGGTGCTTCAGCGCTGGTGAGTTCGGCTCTGACATCGGCCTCGGAGCCATCTCTGTTGGTGCCGAGGGAGGTTCTCAGCTTCTCGGAGCGGGGACCTCTGGCTCTGCCTGACAGGGGTGCGTTTGAGGTCATGCGGAGAGTGTTGGAACCTTATTCAACTCCACAGTCGGCTCCGTCCGTCCCTCCCTCTTCGGTGCCTCAGGTGATGTCTACTCACTCCCTCATCCCAGACCGCAGAGAGCCAGCTCCTCAAGAATCCCCTGTGGGGATCTCATCCTCTTCCGAGGCCTCCCCTGAATTGGCAGAGGAGCCCCCTAGGAAGAGAAAGTGTAAGAGGAAACACATAGACTCACCTGAGTCTGTCACCTCTGACACAGATTTAGAGGATTCTGAGGGTTCCCCCCGTTCCCCTTCTGAAGATGTCTCCTTTGCGGACATTCTAGAGATCCTGAAACAGAGGGGAAATTGGCCAGCCCTTAACCCTTCGGAGGATGAATCTGTGTATCTTGAGGCATTTGGCTCTCACCCTTCCACCTCCTGGGTGTCCCCCCCCTTTGATCCCCTCATGCAGGTGGTGGCAAAGAAAGCCTGGACGGCTCCTGTCTCAGTGGACCCCACCCCCAGGAGACCTTCTAAATTTATAATAGCACCATCTGACAAACAATTTCTGACCAAGGGTGTTACTGTGGATGCTATGGTGGTAGCTGCTGCCACCAAGAAGGAACTAGCTGATCCTTCAGTACCTGTTCATCCCCCTAACAAAGAATCTAGGTCTATGGACAGGTATGGGAAGCGGATGTTTTCGTCAGCGACCTTTGCAATGCGTTCACTGAACTACCTATGCCATTTCACCCGTCTCCAGAGAGACTTGATCAAGGAAGCGAGTGAGATGTTGAAGGATCCTACAGCTGCAGATTTTCAGGACAAAATGAAAACCCAGCTGACTACCCTGAATTCGATAGCTAACTCCTCCATGTGCCTCCTTTCATATGCAGCTGATGGAGCGAGCAGAGCCGCAGGGACAGGTGTCGCCTTACGCCAGCATGCCTAGATGCGACTATGCAATTTTGCGGACCCCTTTAAAACGTCTTTCACTAATTCCCCGTTTGATGGATCATCTCTCTTTGGTCCTCAGGTGAAAGAAACCTTGACTAGGTGCGAGACGGATGGCAAAACTCTATCTGCCGTCGGAGTCCGTTTTTCTACTCCTTCTAGACCTTACCCCAAAGGCCAGAAAAGTGGAAAAATGTGGTTCCGCAAACAATCTCAAGGAAATTTGCCTGACGCACAGAGTCGGTTCCCCTCCAGAGGCAGAGGAGGGAACAATAACGGTAGACGTCGCCCTAGAGGGGGTCCGCAGAACCAGGGCAATCGAGAAACCTTTTCCGATAAGCCTTTTCAGCATCCCTGAGGTGTTGCCCGACTGTCCACCTTCGGAGGCAGTCGGGGGAAGATTGTCACTGTACCCAGAAGCCTGGCTATCCCTAACTCAAGACAAGTGGGTACAGTCCATCATTTCCGAAGGCTATCCCATTCCCTTCGTTCGCATTCCAAACCGATCAAAAAAATCCCTTCCAGATGTTCCACCCGCTCAAAGGGATCTTGCAGCTTTGGAAATTTCAAAGCTGCTGGCAAAAAGAGCATTTCAGCCAGTTCCAGCAGACCAGCAAGGATCCGGAATCTACTCCAGGTTCTTTTTAGTTCCAAAGAAAACAGGGGACTGGAGACCAATTTTGGATCTCAGTATCTTGAACAAGTCGGTCAAGAAAACAAGATTTCGGATGGTCACGCTACAGTCCATCCTTCCGCTATTGGGAAAGGAAAACTGGATGTGCTCTATAGACCTTCAGGATGCGTACTATCATATAAAAATGAACAGACGCTCCAGAAGATTCCTCCGCTTCAGGCTGGGAACCAGTCATTTTCAATTCAGAGCCCTGCCCTTTGGTCTCACCACAGCCCCCCGGGTGTTTACCAAATGCATGGCAGTGGTAGCTTCTCACCTGAGACGTCAAGGATTCCAGGTGTTTCCATATTTAGATGACTGGCTCCTCACAGCTCCCACCAAGCATCTTCTTCTAATGGCCAGGGACTACACCTTTCGCATTTGTCAAAACTTAGGCATTTCAATAAATTGCGAAAAGTCTGTTTTGTCACCTTGTCGTGTTATTACCTTCATAGGCGCAAATCTAGACACAGTCAACATGTCTGCGAGGCTAAAAGATCAGAGAATAACAGACATACACAAACTGGTCTCGCTCCTCTTCAGCAGCAACAGAGTCAAAGCCAGGTTAGTTCTGAAAGTATTGGGGATTATGGCGGCTGCCATACCTCTGCTTCCATTAGCCAGATTCCACATGAGAATCCTTCAATGGATGCTCTTCACACAATGGTCATACCAGCAACTTCCGATGTCCCACACCATTATGATTACGCAAACATGCAGGAATCATCTTCTGTGGTGGATGTCTTCCCCTCAGCTCTTCTTGGGAAGACCCTTTGTTCCTCCCCCTCCGGTTGCTACTCTGACAACGGACGCCTCCCTGATCGGGTGGGGGGGGTATTATCAGGGCAGAACTGTCCAGGGCACATGGCAACCAGATGAATGCCACTTGCACATAAATGTTCTAGAGATGAGAGCAGTGCTTTTAGCATTGCAAGCCCCTCAAGACTCTCTTCCCTTGGGAACGATAGCAATCCAGACAGACAATATGTCTGTAGTGTGGTATATCAACAAACAAGGCGGAACCAGGTCCTATCCCCTATGTCGAGAAGCACTCAGACTGTGGCAATGGGCGATTTCTTCTCAGCGGTTTCTGATAGCAATGCACATCTCCGGGAAGTCCAATCAAATCGCGGACAAGTTGAGCAGAGCTATCCTCATGCCTCACGAGTGGTCTCTGAAAGATTCTATTGTGAAAAAAATTTTTCTCAAGTGGGGTCAGCCTTGCTGCGACCTTTTTGCTACTCCCCAAAACAGCAAGTGCAAAGATTATTTCACCCTATTCCCGCTACCAGGCCAGCCCAGCAGAGACGCTCTAGTCCAAGTTTGGCCCCGGGGACTTCTGTATGCATTTCCTCCCTTCCCACTAATCTCTCAAGTGATACAGAAAGCTATCGCTCAGAAGGCCTCTTTGATCCTCATTGCTCCTTACTGGCCTCGACAGGTTTGGTTCCCCTTTCTTCATCAATTTCTGTTGGAGCAACCTTGGCATCTGGACCTAGTTCCAGATCTTTTGATCCATCAGTCGGGTCAGTTTCATCGCTCCCTCCCCTCTCTGAACCTCACTGCTTGGTTCCTCCAATTCCAACCTTAGCCAGGCTTCCTCAAATATCTCACGCTGTTCGAGATATTTTGATAGCTTCCCATAAATCTTCCACTCGAAAGATTTATCTGAGTAAGTGGAAACATTTCGCCTATTGGGCTCAAGGAAGGGACATAGATCCTTTCACGGCTTCCATCCAAATAGTCCTTGATTTTCTAGCTGAACTCTTCCATGCAGGTTCATCTCCTTCTACTCTTAAAGTTCAATTGGCAGCTATTTCTAACTTTCATGTGGGCATCTCAGAGTCTGCCATAATGTCCCACCAGCTTTGCAAAGTCTTTTTGAAGGGAGTTTTTCTACTCAGACCTCCTATAAGAAATCCTCCTCCTCCTTGGGACCTAAATTTAGTTCTCAGTTCCTTGATTCTCCCCCCTTTCGAACCTGCAGCTTCCTGTTCTTTAAAATTGCTATCATGGAAGACTCTCTTTCTGGTAGCTATTACTTCAGCTAGAAGAGTTTCAGAACTTCATGCACTCAGCTGTCGACCTCCTTATCTGTTGTTCCATAAGGACAGGGTATCCTTACGAACCAACCCGTCCTTTTTACCTAAAATAGCCTCGGCGTCTAACCTAAATCAAAGCATTGACCTCCCTGTGTTTTTTCCAGAATATTCTAATAGGTCTGAACAAAAATTGCATTGGCTAGATGTTCATCGTCAGTTAAGGTACTATTTGGATAGAACCAAACAATTCAGAAAATCTGACCAGCTGTTTGTCTCTTATGCAGAAGGCAGAAAGGGACTTTCTGTTTCTAAGGTATCACTATCTAGATGGCTAACATCTCTAATTTCCATTGTCTGTGAAATAAGACACCAAAAGCTACCTAACAAACCTAAAGCCCATTCCACCAGAGCTTTGGCTACTTCTATAGCCTTCCAAGACAGACTGCCTATAGACACCATTTGTGCAGCAGCTACTTGGGCTACTCCTCACACTTTCATTTCACATTATAAGTTGGATTTAGCTTCTAGGCATAGAGCTAATTTTGGTTCCACTGTGCTCAAGAGTCTGTTCCGTTAGGCCACCCGGGACAAGGTGCTAGGGACGCGGTCCCATCCAGCAAGAATGAAGGCGAGATAGACAACTTAACATATAGAAGTTATGTTCTTACCATAACGTTCCATGTTAGTTGTCTTCTTCCCGCCTTCTTTCTTGCGTCCCACCCTCCTTCCCCCTGGCCTGGACAGACCTAGAGGAGTTTGATTGTGACCTCTCTTTCTACCACCTGTTTGCGATAGGTATATGCTCTACTGTGCATTTTTTCCTACATCAGGCTTAGGTCACCTTTTCTCCTTCCCTTTGTTTATAGAGGTGGACTCCTTTCCAGTTTTTTCCTGGTTGTATTATTAGCTGGGCCTAGCTCACAAATGAGATCTGAGGTAATTCATGCCTAGCATTGTGGGATATAAGGGGGGCCTCGAGCCGGTGGAACCAACTCTCGAGTTTTAGAGTGGCCGAGTCAGAGCCGAGGTCGGCTCCGAACCCATCCAGCAAGAAAGAAGGCGAGAAGAAGACAACTAACATGGAACGTTATGGTAAGAACATAACTTTTATTTTTCTTGTGCTCCTGCAAATTTGGAAGGTATAGCTGACACAGAGTATTTGATTGTGGCAGTTCACCAGTTGCCTTCACACACTTTTCCATTCACTACCAATGCTGAGAATTGCCCAGTTTCTTGACTGGGATATTTGCAGAACACCATGCTTGTAGAGTATCTGTGGCACTCTCTCTCTTCAGACCACTGCTGCTTCTGTGCCTGCTTTAAAGCTTGTGAGCATGGTGCATTCTGTTTACCTGCCTTCTCCATATTTTGCTGGTGTTTCTGGCTTGCAAGATGATCCACAATGGTATCCTTCCTTGTGTCATCTAGGCAGCAGTTGTAAGCAGAACAGAACAGTTTCCCTCCATCTTGATAGAGGGCACTAGATCTGAATTGTCAAGTACAATCTGTGGCAGTTTTATTGCAGATCTTTTCTTTCTTGCTAAGTGTAGAAAGCATGATGGATTGCTTTACTCATTTAAGGTTGTCCAAATTGTGAAGTACTGAAACCAGAAAAAGAAAGAAATTACCAACTGCAGTATCAGGAGACGATCTCTCTGCTTGTTTGGCAAACCATATTATATGCAAGTGATACATTCTGTCCAGAATTTGTCCACAGCTCATGTGCAATGTGGATGCTGCATCTTATTTTTTTCCACAGAAGACGTGTGTCTATCCAGTACAATATTTTGATTACAAGTGGATCATGTATACTGACTGTCATAGCACACAAATGACTTGTCAGATTTGATGCTGACTTTCACAAATACGCAAGCACTATAATAAGAATGGACTCACCCCTTCATTTTTCCATAACAGATGCATAGATTGTGAATAGAAACAGAAGTCATTATGGCACTGGATTATGTGGCATGAATTCCACAAGAGCAGTAGTAGCTCAGTACGTCTACCATTGTTCATCCAGGCAACTGTACTGGTAACTGAAGTGATGTGGATCCCATTCTCTAACAAGGTATCAGCAACAGTAACCAAGTGCAGTTCTCATCCTTTCTTATAACACCAGAAGCTCAGTATAGTATATCATTGCTCAGTGCTCATTGATCAGTATATCATTGCTGGAGCCTTCATGTGTCCTGACAGAGTGCTCTTCAAACTATCTGGAGATATACAGAGCTGAGTATATTTTTCTGGCACTTCAGAGTTGTTTACTGGTAATTGTTGTTTGACTAATTTTATATCATTGCTGGCTGACTTCAGAGTTGTGCACTGTTATTTTTGCTTCACTGTATAGTTTTTCAGAGATCTCTGCTGAAGGTGTTGCTTTCCCACCCTCCCTATTCCTGTGTTGTTGTTAAATTTGGAGGCTTTTGCAGTTGCCCGCCCCCACTGTAGATTTGATCTGGGACACTCCCCCCAGTCCCATCTCTTTACCTCATTCTACCTAATAGACTCCTTCTGCACTTGTTTTTAGTCATTTTTAATTTAATTGCATTTTTTAAACTGTTTGGTCTAACATTGCTACATACTCAAGTGTGCTAGCTTGCACTGCATTTGCTTGCACTGCATTTGAATTGTTTTGACTGCTGTTTTAGCTACTTTTCTGTATGTACATATATATATGTATATATATATATATATATATATATATATATATATATATATATATATATATATATATATATATAGTTACTGGCCGTTTGGGCAGATTTTCCATCTCTGTCAACTTTCTGATTTAAAAGCCCACATTTGCACTTGTTTCCCCCCTTTCCTGTAACTAGTTTAACCAGATACAGATTCGTAGTTTTACCACTTGAATTTGCTTATTCGTGATCAGCACTTGTTCAGAACTTGTAAGCACCAAATAACCTACTAATTACTACAGTACTCAACCTTCCTCATTACCTAGAGGAAACCAGTTTTGGTACTTACTTTTCTCACTTGCTTAGAAAACAGCTCTTGTACTCACTTTCCTCACTTATCTAGAGGAAAACAGTTTTTATTCAGGCATGTCCAAGGGCTAGCTCCCAGTGTTCTCTCCTGTCTATCTGATGAATCTGGGCACCTTGGGGCAATGTAGAAATTGCCTCATGTACACAGACAACCCTCTCCTCCTACCACCCAACACTACAACCTGTGAGAGATGCACTTATCTAGCCAAACTGGAGGTAAAGCTCTCTCCAATCAAGACTGAACTTGACAGTCAAGAGGAGAAGGTAAACACTTGCACCACACCACACTCATCACATAGTCTCACTAAATCTATGCCACCAAAATCCACACATAGAAACACAAAAACATTTGCGGAGGCTCTCAATAATAATCTGCTCAAGTAACAGAGACCGCCAAAGCAGAAATGCAAGCAACCTCCAGCCCCCCAACACAACCCAAATGACACATAGCCCACAGACTTAGTGTGCCACTCAACCACAGCCAATAAGGCAAAACAACATACCCAACACACTAGTCATAGGTGACTCTATAGTCAGGCACACCGATGTCCCACTCACCAGGCTAAAAAAGGAAAAGGTTACTGTCAGCTGCCTGTCGGCAGGTATGACCCTAGCCCTGAGTAACATTCTGCCATCACCCAGAATGATGCCACAGTACAAGGACAAAATGATTGACTTCAACAATTGGCTAAGCTTCTGGTACCATTCTAAAGGGATCCAGTATCTGTCTGCCTGGGATGACATGGTCGATAGATCATGATGCTTTGCCAGAGATGGCCTGCACCTGTCACCCCTGGGATTCCGGATACTGGCTAAGGTTCCTGCTGCCCCTATAGTGCCTTTTTTAGGCAAGGTTCAAATGACAAATTCACCACCGTAACAGGAACAGGCAAGCAAAAACTGAGGGTGAGGCTACTCAATGCTAGAAGTCTAAATCTCAAAATGCACTCACTCGAGGTACTCCTTAAAATGGAGAACATTGATATCTGTGCAGTGACTGAGACCTGGTTCAAGGCTCCAGAGAGCACCCCTGCACTACCAGGCTATAACTCATACCACACATTTCGGCCATATAACCTGGACCGGAACACCAAAGGCGGAGGTGTGTCCATATTCATTAAGGATATCCACACCTTCAGGCTAGTTGCTCAGCATAATGCAGCCGAGGTTATCCAAGTGCAACTAACTCTGGGCAAAACTGCAATCCAAATTCTAGCTTGCTACAGATCACCCACCATGCCCCAGGATTCCCACTCCTCTTTTCTTGATGTACTGGAAAATATTAGGGTTCAACCAAACACCCTAATAATGGGCAATTTCAACTACCCCACCATTAAATGGGAAAACTACTCATGTTCAAAAAGACAGAAAACTCTTGCACAAACACCAACTGGTAATCCGAAATAGTCAGGATGCAAGGATTACGAACCAGGTGTTGAGTAAAAGTCCTTTAATTTAACAGCTTCACCAGCACAGCGTTAAAACATACAAACACTTCCAAAATGTAACGTCAAGCACTTTCACCCGGGCCCTCCCAGGCTTTCTCAAGACATTTTTACATAGGTTGGTGGGTTAATTTATACTACCCTTGCCAAACCCAAATCATTTAATTGACTTTCAATTATTCTATTATCACACTTGTAGTTAAAGAAATAAAACCTTTATACCATAGTCATACACTTACAATGTTATGCTTTGCATCTGTCATAAAATGTATAATTCCCTATTCTGTCCTACCGTTAGTACAAAAAATACATTCTATTAGAGATGTTAAAAAGACTATGAATGCCACGAACATTTATATACATTTAAAAGTTCTGATTAAAACCTTCCTAGAAACCTTGTAATCTACCAACAGTCAAAAACTAACTAATATATATATATAGGTTCTATAACATTTAATAACATTTTGTCACATATCAAGTATGACATTGTAAAATTAAACATTAAAAGTTAAAAATGGCCACTTAAGAAATTCTTTTGGTCTTACATAAACATTTGTGACCTTCTAACGTCTTAGAATAACATTGACATTACATAACCAACCTCCTATACTTATGTCATTACTAACCCTGATGTAAAAGGTACTCAAAACAGTTATAAATTCCCTGCCTTAGCACCTGACCATCTAATTTGTTTGAATAATACTTGTTCCCACACCTTATTTTATAACTTCGCTCTTCTAATTTTTAATAAACTGGCAATACTAATGGCCCCATTAAGCCCAGGGGGTTTTGCAGCTCCTAACCTCACCTGCCAAAGCAACTCATGTACCAACTCCTTCCCTCAATGCTTTCTGGAATTCATAAACTCCAATGCCCTGGATCAACTTATCCACACCCCCACCAGGGGCAACAATATCCTAGATCTAGTCATTACCAACATGACTGACCAGTGTTCCACACTTGAATTCAATGCCTCATTGGTCCGATCCGACCATAAGCTAATTACCCTAGATATCCACATCCTGCCCCCACCCCCCCATTAAGGAAACCATGGTAAAAAAATTATCCAAAGCCAACTTCATGCTTCTTAAGACAGAAGTGGTGAACGTCATGACACCCATGCAGATGGATAATACAGTTATGACTACTGAACTACTAAATCCTACACAATTGCATTTTATAAGCACTTACATGAGTGCATGGATCGTGCTATCCCAAACAGAACCAAGACGCTATCCTCCAAAAAAGGAAGCCAATCTGATGGTCCCCTGCCATAAACAAACTGTACAACAGAAGGAAGAAACTGTTGCAAAAGAGTGTAAAATCCCACAAGTGGAGGAGCTCCCTGGTCAGCCTCAGTAAGAAGCTGCGATCCCTGATAAAATCCTCCAAAGCTAGTTACGAAAACAAAATCGCCACTGATTCTAAAGACAACCACAAAGCATTCTATAGCTATGTCAAGAATCTCAATGGCAATACTCAGATCTGCTCTGAGTTACAGCACAATGGCACTAAATATACAGACCCAACTGATATTGCCAACATCCTGGCAGATAGGTTCAGTGTTAACTTTACCCCCCCTCTCACCCCCTAAAGAGCCCATCTCTATACCGGAAGAATGCAAAGTTACTGTAATCACGGCTGCACAGGTAAAAACCACACTCTCCAAAGCCAAGAACACAGTGTCCATGGGACCAGACAACATCCCAGGCTGCGCTCTACACAAACTACAGAATGAACTGGCACTCCACCTAAGTGCCATGTTCAATCATAGCCTCACTTCAGGCGTTGTGCCTGCTGAATGGCGCACAGCAATGATTATCCCACTCCACAAGGGGGGAGCCACCACGGACCCCCGGAACTACCGCCACATTAGCTTGATGAGCCTGGTCTGCAAGACCATGGAACGTATCATCATGGAACTTATAAACAAAGACATTGGTAATCTCCAAACTCTGGACCCCACCCAGTTTGGGTTTCTAAAAGGCAGATCATGTCTCCTAAACCTGATAGACTTCTTTGAAGCAGTCACCAAAGCTGTAGACAAGGGTAAGGTGGTTCACACAGCCTATCTAGATCTTCCCAAGGCTTTCGACACCATCCCCCACTCTGGAATTATAGATAAACTCACTAAACTAGGTATAAATCCCTGTGTCACAAGATGGGTTGCCAACTGGTTCACTGACAGAACCCACACTGTGAAAGTAGCAGACTCCAAATCCGACTTCAGACCAGTGATAAGTGCAGTACCACAGGGTTCAGTCCTGGGTTCTCTCCTGTTTGGTATCTACTTCTCTAAAGTACAGGCTAACACAGAAGGTCTTTGGCTAACGAAGTTCGCAGATGACTGCAAACTAGGAGCCATAATCAAAACTCCTAACGATGTGGACATCCTACAAAAGGGCCTCACTGAGACAGATGCCTGGTGTCAACGCCATGGCCTCAAGTTCAATGCCAAAAAGTGCATTGTTATCCCCTTTGGTAAAAACTCTACACCCATGAACTACAACATAGGCAGTAGTATACTTAACACTGAAAGTGTGATAAGAGTCCTTGGGACACAGGTGGACAGTAGTCTCTCCTTTGATAATCACATCACCACAGTAGTCAGGAAATCCTTCTACGTGGCACACCTCATCACAAAAGGTTTCTCATCCAGAAAAAAAGAGGTCATTGTTCCCTCTACTCATCACTCATTAGACCCATTATAGAGTACAACGCCCCTTTTGGTATGTACCTCACAAGACATCTACAACAACTGGAAAGGCCACAGAAATACCTCACAAAGAGGATTACCAGCCTCAAACAGATGCCTTACACAGACCGTCTCAAAAAACTCCAGCTTTACTCCATCGCATATCACCTACTCAGAGGTGATCTCTGCCTAACATACAAAGCTATGTCAAACCCAGAGCTGTTGGATATGCTCCACTTAAAGAAATCCCAATCCCTTCGAGCTACACGCTCTAGAGACCTAAACCTTGTCACCACAATAAATGGAACATGCTGGAGGGATAGATTCCTGTCCCAGAGACTTCCCATACTCTGGAATAAACTACCTATCTATATCAAACAAAGCTCCTCATTAGCACTCTTCAAGAAAAATCTTGATGATTGGATGGGAAATAGGAAATTCACCCCGGGGATCACCTCTGTGGCTCTGCTCAACAGTGGCACAGGAAAATAATTTTCTTGGGTGGCAAAAGCAAGGATACTTTTTGACTGGGCTTGTATAGGCCCCAGGGCCGATAGCCTAGTACCTACCTATGAACCTATGAACCTATAGCTCCCATCCTCCAGAGGGACAACAACTGCAACAGCTCTGCTTCCATCTTCCAACAGCATGATGAGCCATGGCTTCCATCCTCTGACAGGTCAAAAGCAGCAGTAGCTCTGTATAATTCCATCCTCTGACAGCACAACATGACTGGACTTTTAAGCTTTGCCACACGACAAGTGAGGAGAGTGTGTTGAGCAGATGGAAAGAGTACTTTGAGGGGTTGATGAATGAAGAGAATGAGAGGGAGAGAAGGTTGGATGATGTGAGGATAGTGACCCATGAAGTGCAGTGGATTAGCAAGGAGGAAGTAAGGATAGCTATGAAGAGGATGAAGAATGGAAAGGTTGTTGGTCCAGATGACATACCTGTGGAAGCATGGAGGTGTTTAGGTGAAATGGCAGTGGAGTTTTTAACCAGATTGTTTAATGAAATTTTGGAAAGTGAGAGGATGCCTGAGGAATGGAGAAAAAGTGTTTTGGTACCAATTTTTAAGAATAAGGGTGATGTGCAGAGCTGTAGTAACTACAGAGGGATTAAACTGATCAGTCACAGCATGAAGTTATGGGAGAGAGTAGTGGAAGCTAGGTTAAGAAGGGAAATGATGATTAGTGATCAACAGTATGGTTTCATGCCGGGAAAGAGCACTACAGATGCGATGTTTGCTCTAAGAGTGTTGACGGAGAAGTACAGAGAAGGTCAGAAGGAGTTGCATTGTGTTTTTGTAGACTTAGAGAAAGCATATGACAGGGTGCCTAGAGAGGAGTTGTGGTATTGTATGAGGAAGTTGGGAGTGTCAGAGAAGTATGTAAGAGTAGTACAGGATATGTACAAGGGTAGTGTGACAGCGGTGAGGTCTGCGGTGGGAGTGATTGATGCGTTTAAGGTGGAGGTGGCATTACATCAAGGATTAGCTCTGAGCCCTTTCTTATTTGCAATGGTGATGGACAGGTTGACAGATGAGATCAGACAGGAGTCCCCGTGGACTATGATGTTTGCAAATGACATTGTGATCTGTAGTGAGAGTAGGGAACAGGTGGAGGAGACCCTGGAGAGATGGAGATATGCTCTAGAGAGAAGAGGAATGAAGGTCAGCAGGACTAAGACAGAATATATGTGTGTGAATGAGAGGGAAGATAGAGAAATGGTAAGGATGCAAGGAGTAGAGGTGTCGAAGGTGGATGAGTTTAAATACTTGGGATCAATAGTTCAGAGTAATGGTGAGTGTGGAAGACAGGTGAAGAAGAGAGTACAGGCAGGATGGAGTGGGTGGAGAAGAGTGTCAGGAGTGATTTGTGACAGACGAGTACCAGTAAGAGTAAAAGGGAAGGTCTACAAGAGGGTAGTGAGACCAGCTATGTTATATGGGTTGGAGACAGTGGCATTGACAAAAAGGCAGGATTAGAGCTGGATGTGGCAGAGTTAAAGATGTTAAGATTTGCACTGGGTGTGACGAGGGTGGACAGGATTAGGAATAAGTATATTAGAGGGTCAGCCCAAGTTGGAAGGTTTGGAGA
Source organism: Protopterus annectens (assembly GCF_019279795.1). Lineage (NCBI taxonomy): Eukaryota > Metazoa > Chordata > Ceratodontiformes > Protopteridae > Protopterus > Protopterus annectens. Next base: position 820,142,226 of record NC_056729.1, read on the forward strand.
AAAAGCCAGAGAGGCAAGATTATGTTGGTTTGGACATGTGCTGAGGAGGAATGCTGAATATATTGGGAAAAAGATGCTAAGGATGAAGCTACCAGGTAACAGGAAAAGAGGAAGGCCTAAGATAAGGTTTATGGATGTGGTGAGAGAGGACATGCAGACGGTTGGTGTGACAGAGCAAGATGCAGAGGACAGGAAGAAATGGAAACAGATGATCCGCTGTGGCGACCGCTAACGGGAACAGCCAAACGAAGATGATGATGACACGAGTTCCATTCAAGGCTGTCCTTCATTCTATAAAAATAAAACTTCCCCAACCAGAACCCTTCCCATTAAATGAGTAACAAACTAGTAGTAACATACCAACAGCAAAACTACCAGCTTGCTAGTTGCCTGCTCACCGTATCTTCGCTAGATGGCAGAAATGTAGTGGAGTCTATGACAACAGAGTTGCCGAGTGATCACTTTACCCCTACAGCTGGAAAAATAAATATTCTGACGTATTTCATACAAGTGCACACCTGCCCTGTAAAGCCAAATATTGCATTAGGCAAACAATGAGAAAAAGTTCCTTCCAGCTGAAGGGACATTCTGTGCAATTACAGTTTCAACTTCACTACATACAAAGCAGTAGCTAGAGAAGCACTATTCCAAGTTATTTCGTCCAAGTGATGTGTGTCTTTAAAGACAGATATACTGATCAAATAACAAGGGAATAAGTCACCTGCAGCCACAGCCAGACCCACCACCCCATTTAGTGACCCCAGTCTTCAATTACTTACAGTCCCAAAGGCATGATGATTTGAAGCAAAGATAGGGACATTTTGTGCAGTCACAGATAGTTTCAATTTTAGTATGCACAAAACCATAGCCAGAGGGAAAATAAATTCCAGCTTATTTTTATAAATGCAGTCTGTTTATATGTGAACAGAATGTTTAAACGATAAGAGAATAAGTTGCCTTCATCCACAGCCAACCCCCACCCCATTTTATGACTATAGTCCTAATTACCTCCTAGACTATAAATAAGATGCAAAGACAGGGACATTCGATGAAGTCAGGAACGGTTTTAACAAACAGTAGGCAAAAATAAATATTTAGATGTATTTCATACAAATGCAGTCTATTCTATTAAAGCAAGACATGAAGTTGAGATAACAAGGAACTTTCATATGTTCATTGTTGAGAACATAGGGTGGCTCTTGCCACCCCTATAACGCCTTTTTTAGGCAATGTTCCAAAGACCAAATTACTACTGCAACAGCTATAAATAAATGCAATTTGAGGGTCATGCTGCTCAATACTAGAAGTCTAACTCTCAGGATACACTTACTTGAAGCACTCCTCAAAATGGAGAACATCAACATTTGTGCTGTAATGGAGACCTGGTTTAAAGCAGCAGAAAGCACCCCTGCTGTACCAGGCTATAACCCATTCCACACCTTTCGGCCCCAGAACATGGACTGAAGCTCCAAAGGCGGTGGTGTCTCCATATTCATAAAGGATATGCACACCTCCAGACTAGTAGCCCAGCATAATGCATCTGAGATACTTCAGGTACAACTAACATTGAGTAAGATGGAGAACCAGGTCATAGCCTGCTATAGGTCCCCAACCATGTCCCTTAGACTCTCACTCCATGTTCCTAAGCACCCTGGAAACTATTATGGTCCCACCCAGCACTCTCATACTAGGTGACTTCAACTACTCCTCCACCAACTGGGAAAACTACTCATGCACCAATACACTGGGCCAACACTTCCTGGAATTCATCAGTTCCAATGCCCCGGACCAGCTCATTCTTACCCCTACTAGAGGAAGCAACATCCTTGGCCTGGTTATTACTAACATGGGTGATGTTGCTCTACACCGATAGTCAATTCCTCCCTGGTTAGATTCGACCACAAACTAATCACCATGGAAATCCACATCTCACCCCCCCCCCCCCGCAAAGGTAACCACCATGAAAAACTTCTCCAAAACTGACTTTGGACTCCTAAGAACAGAAGTGGCTAACTTCAAGGCACCCTTGCCAATGGAAAATAGATGCATGACTGCTGAAACATACACCAATGCACTGTACGAACATGTACATAAATGCATGGAACTAGCCATACCCAACAAACCAAGACGCTCTCCTCCAAAAAAAGGAAGCCAGTCTGGTGGTCTCCTGCCATTAATAAACTCTACAACAGAAGGAAGACACTGTTGCAGAAAAAGGTGAAGTCCCAAGCCTGGATAAACTCCCTTATTAGCCTCAACAAAAAGTGGAGATCCCTCATCAAAACCTCTAAAGCCAGCTATGAAGGCAGAATTGCGGCAGATACAAAAAACCCCACAAATCCTTCTATAGTTATATCAAGAATCTCCATGGCAATACCCAGATTTGCTCTGAGTTACTGCGCAATGGTACCTCCTATATTGAGCCAACAGATATTGCCAACATACTGGCCAACAGATTCAGTGACAGCTTTACCCGGCTGTGTTCTACATGAACTGCAAAGTGAACTAGCACCACATCTGTGTGCCTTGTTCACTCACAGCCTCACCTCAGGCTTTATCCCTACCGAATGGCGCACTGCTACAGTCATCCCTCTCCATAAAGGGGGAGTGACTACAGACCCTGGGAATTATCACCCCATTAGCCTGATGAGTCTGATATGTAAGGCTATGGAGCACATCATCATGGAACTAATTAACAAGGATATAGGGAATTTCCCAACTCTAGATCCCACACAATTTGGTTTTGTAAATGGTAGATCATACCTGCTCAACCTGGTTGACTTCTTTGAGTCAGTCACCAGAGCTGTAAATGAGGATAAGGCAGTTATTGCAGCCTATCTCAATCTGGCCAAGGTCTTTGATACCATCCTTCACTCAGGAATTATTGATAAACTCACCAAACTTGGTATCAACCCCCTATATCATTAGGTGAGTTGCAAATTGGCTCACAGATAGAACCCACAGCATGAAAGTAGCGGACTCCAAGTCAGACTGCTGACCAGTCATGAGTGGAGTCCCACAGGGATCAGTCCTGGGTCCTCTCCTGTATATCATATACTTCTCAGAAGTCCAGGCCAACACGGAGGGACTCTGGCTGACCAAGTTCACAGACGACTGCAAACTGGGAGCCATTATTAACTCCCCAAGTGATGCAGACATCCTACAGAAAGGCCTCACTGAGACCAATGACTGGTGTCAAAACCATGGCCTTAAGCTTAATGCCAAAATATGCATCATCATCCCCTTTGGGAAAAACCCAGTTCCCACTAATTACCACATCGATGGGAGCCCACTGAACACTGAAGGTATTACAAGAGATCTGGGGACACAGGTTGACAGCAACCCCACCTTCGACCACCACATTGCCACTGTGGTCAGAAAGTCCTTCTATGTGGCACATCTCATTACCAAAGGTTTTGCATCCAGGAAGAAAGCGGTCACCCTCTCTCTCTACTCTTCCCTTCCCTCATTAGACCAGTCATCGAGTATAATGCCCCATTTGGCATGTACCTCACTAGACACCTGCAACAGCTGGAGAGGCCACAAAAGTACCTCACGAAGAGGATCCCAGGCCTTAAACACATGTCCTACACAGACAGACTCAAAAAACTTCAGCTGTTCTCTGTCTCATATCGTCTACTAAGAGGCTATCTCTGCTTGACTTACAAAGCCATGTCTGACCCAGCTCTGTTAGAAATGCTACATCTAAAGAAATCCCAATCCTTCTGCACCACATGCTCCAGAGACCTTAACCTCATTACTACAATCAACAGAACATGCTGGAGGGACAGATTCGTAACCCAGAGACTGCCTGTGCTCCGGAATAGACCTCCCATACATGTCAGGCAGTGCACCTCACTGGCCCTCTTCAACAGAAATCTTGATGAGTGGATGGGAAATAGAAAGTTCACCCTGGGGATCACTCCAGTGGCTCTACTTAATAGAGGCACTGGGATCTATCATCAGGCGGCACAATGCCAGGGCACTTCTATGGGCTAGGCTTGCAAAGGCTCCAGGGCCATTAGCCTAGTACACACCTATGAACTGATGAGCAAAAAAAATCATAAATAATGTTGAGTTATAAGACTTCATCAAAGGATCTCTTTGTAAACATGAAGAAACAATTAATTTGATATTGTCAGTTTTCATTTCATCTTCACATATGCGTTCGGAGCCACTCCGTCTGATCGGACTTGGCCATTAGAATCTTACATAGCTTGTGGCAACTAAAACGCTCTTGGGCACCTCCCCTTATCCATAATCATCCCTCCCTATTACCTCAGATCTCATTTGCCGCTTCGTGAAAGAAGTGGTCATTCCTGTAGCACTTGGGCAGATGTGATATCTTTAAATATTTACTGTTCCTCTCCTTTTTATTCCATTTTTATTATTCTAACTTAACTACTTTTCCCATTTTTCATTTAAACTTTCGTCCTCTCAAGTAACTTTTTATTAGGTTACTTTCCTTTTCCCTCCCATTTACCCTTTGAGATAGCTCTGCTACTGTCATTAGCAGCTTTTCTGTTATTTACCTTTTAAACTTTCAAAACAAAAAACACACACGCACACATACACACACACACACACACACATATATATATATATATATATATATATATATATATATATATATAAATGGTTGCCTATTATATTCTCAAAAGCCGACAATGTCGAATCGACATTGTTAACACAAGAATAGCGAAAGTGCAGAATGTCGAACGGGTAAACGAAAATCTCCGTAAGGGGAGATTTCCATTTACTTCAATGTACTATGGTCTCAGAGTTGGTATATTTAAGTAGTGGGGGGTGTGGAGGGTGCAGGGGGGCTTGCCCCCCTGTCTACACCCTTTAAATTTTCTTTTTTTTTAATTTATTTTTTCTGAACATTCGAAATTTTAATGGTTCGATCATTAAAGGTCGACCTTTAGTGATTCAAACCCTTAAACTTTCGATGTTCTAATATAGACCCTATATAAATACACACACACACATATATATATATATATATATATATATATGTATGTATATATATATATATATATATATATATATATATATATATATATATATATATATATATATATCTTTTTCCTTTTAGTTTATCTTTGTGTCTGTACATGGGTGTTCTCTGCCTTTCTTTTCAATGGCTGAGAAATCTGAAAAGCATAAAAACAAAAACACTACGTTGCCAAAGATGGTCTCAACAAGTAGAGAAATGCAGGAAAAAAGATGAGACGTACCACCAAGGCTGTCGTGAGATAAACACGTCATGTTAAAAGCCAAATTCTTTAATACAAACAGATAAAAATCCAAGTAGCATAAAACAAGGTTCAGGGTAGATAAGCCCTTTTTAAAAGCAAGAGGCCTTGCCAAGAAATTCAGTTGATCTGATGGAATATGCTAACTGCTTTTTGGACTTTAGTAAATACGAGCCTTGCACTCTGTTGTTTTGCTTTCCCTTAGAGTCATACTATCACTTAGGAGTGCCTGTATCTTGGCTTCCCTTTGCTTCCATTGGGTGTTTGACTTCCACCTTGTGCTTGTATTTGGCTGCTTTCCTCTTATGACTATACAGAGCCATGGTTTATTTTCCATTGGCAGATTAACTTTTTGACTAAAATTCATTGGCTCTTTCTCTCTTATGATCATGAATAGTTATGACTTGACCCCTATTGGTGAATAAGCTTCCCGATACAAGATGATTGTTTTTTTTTTCTTTCTGTGTTCTGAAAATACTACTATGAAGGGTTTTGAGATTGGCACATTTCTGATTGGAAGAAATAGTTTCTGACAGTCTCCTATTGTTTTTTTTTATATGCTAAATAGTTGATTCAGTATGATTAGCTCATTGGTGTAGCTTGTTTTTAAATTTCCGCTGATTGGTCCTTCTTTGTCTGTGACTAGAAACTGCTATTATGAATGAGTTTGTGACTAGCATGCCTCTGATTGGAAGAAATAGCTTCTGACAGCCCCCTATTGGCCATTTTGTTATGCTGAATGGTTGTTTTATATGAGAAACTCATTGGTCTAGCTTGTTCCTGGATTTTTGTTGATTGGTTCTTCTTTTTCCGTGACTAGATACTGCTATTATGAATGGCTTTGAGGCTAGCATGCCTTTGATTGGAAGAAATTGTTTATAATAGCCCCCTATTGGTTATTTTGATATGCTAAATGGTAGGTTTATATGATAAGCCCATTGGGTCAACTTGTTACTGGATTTTTCTGATTGGCTATATGTCTCATTTTAAGTAAACCACTGGTTAATGAGTGAGGATCTAAAGAAGGTTTTTTACCGAAAGTCTTTTATCCAACCGTAACCTTGTTTTATGCTACTTGGATTTGTATCTGTTTGTATTAAAGAATTTGGCTTTTAACATGATGTGTTTGTCCCACAACAGCCTTAGTGGTATGTCTCATCTTTTTTCCTGCAAATCTGAAAAGCCGGTGGGCTTCAAAAAATGTTCAAAGTGCAGGCACACGATCCCTTTTAGTGTCACACAGTTTATGCAGCTACTGTTTGGCCCCCGCCATTTACAGGAGGATTGTTCCATTTGCCATTCTTTCAACCACAGGGCCCTGGTTGAAAGGAAAAACAAGCTGATTTTGAGAGGTATGTTCCCATCTTCATTTGGACAAGCCATTTATGGCAGTGACCTTATCTAGGTCAACTCAGTCGAGCATTGCATCTTCGTCCTGTAAATATTCTGCTTGGCTCCAAAAGACTTCTCAGAGCCGAGAACAAAAGTGACTAAGACTATGGATAAGACAACACGGTTGGACCTGTTGGCCCTGACCATATCTGTTTTGGATCTGACTTGTTCAGCTGCAAGTTTATCAGGCAAGGATAGGTTGGAGCCACTGCACTCAGATCAGACCAGCCCATTCATACTGATTATGTCACTCCCAAGGACCAGGTCCTTCTATTTATCTGGTCACATCGAGAGTACGATCATCCTTTCTAAGTAGACCTAAATCTCCATCCGCCTCATTTTCCCACTGTACCAGAACATGGATGTGTTCAACTCTGGGCCATCTGAGTGCTTGATGCACCCGGTCAGGTGGGCTCAGCTCTGGCTTCAACCCTGGGTGAGCTGTCTTCAGAGCCAGAGAGGACTCTGATCCGTGGGTGTTGCCTTTCGGATCTGGAGTCCTTCTCTACTCAGGAGCAGTCAGCCTGTGGGGCTCTGCAGATGGCATAGCTGCCTCTGCAGCTAAAAAGATACCTCCCTCTTCAGATCTACAGTCTTCTGTTCTACAGCCCTTGCACACACATTCTGACCATGACATTCCACAGGGACAGCAGGTCATCAGGCCCCATGATATCTGTAAGGATACTCCTGCCACTTTGATACCTCCCTAGAGTATCCCACTGAGGATATCCCTCAGAATAGCACTTGTAAGAGGAATTATTTGGCCTCCACTGAGGAATCAGCCATGGAAGACACCGACCTGGATGAGGGAGAAGGATTTCCTCAGTTTCCTCCTGAGGATTTTTCCTTCGGGGACATCTTGGAGATCTTGAAGCAGAGAGGTGGCTGGCAGACCAGCAATCCTTCACCTGAGGAGTCAGTATATCTGGTGGCCTTCAGATCCTGTCCATCTATCTCCTGGGTAACTCCCCCTTGATGGGCATGGGAGACCCCAGACTGCATTGAACCAACTCCTAGGAGACCACACAAAATAATTACAGTGCCAGACGATAAGAAATTTTGGACAAAAGATGTTACAGTAGATGCCATGGTCATGGCAGCAACTACTAAGAAAGCACCCTCAGAGGAAAGTTCCACTATCCATCCCCATAATAGGAATTTTAGAAAGATGGATAAATGTGGGAAGCAAGTTTCCTGTTCAGTGATCTTTACGTTATGATCGCCGAATTATCTTTCACATTTTACTAGGCTTCAGAGGGATCCATTCAGAGAGCTCTCAGATACCCTTGAGAGTGCCATAGTTGAAGGGGTTCAAGAAAAGGATACTTCCCAGCTGGCAACCCTACATTCTATAGCTAACTCTTCCATAAGGCTCATATCACGTGCAGCTGAGGGAACGAGTAGAGTGGCGGGTTCGGACACATCCATGAGGAGGCATGCCTGGATGCACCTTTGCAACTTTGTGAAGCCTTTTACGTCTTCTTTCATCAATGCTCCATTTGACAGCACTTCCCTTTTTGGTCCCAAGATCAAAGATACACTATCCATGTGTGAAAAAGAAGGTAAGACACTCTCTGCCATAGTCATACTTTTTTCCACCCCACAGAGACCATATCCAAAGAGTCAGAGAGGTGGTGGCAAAATGTGGTTCAAGAAATCACGAGGGTCTTATCATGACACACATGGAGATAGTTCTCCCAGAGGCAGAGGGGGAACAATTCTGGAAGATGCTCTAATGTAGTTTAGATCAGGGACAGTGTTCTTTAGTCAGTTGGGAAATTATAACTAATCAGATCAGTTAGAGTTTTTCTAAATGTTGAATTTCTATCCTTCGGTATTGATTTCATTTTGGGCGGCCATGGTGGTGCAGCGGTTAGCATTGCTGCCTCACAGCAAGATGTTCACTGGTTCGATCCTCTGCTGGGGTGCCTTTTGTGTGGAGTCTGCATGTCCTGCCCGTGGTCGCGTGGGTTTCCTCCGGGTGCTCCGGTTTCCTTCCACATCCCAAAGACATGCTGTAGGTGGATTGGACACTCTAAATTGGCCCTAGGTATGAGTGTGTGCATATGTGTGCCTTCTGTGGAAGGTTGGGCACTGTGCTGGCAACTCAACATTGTAAAACTCCACTGCCGATCATGAGCGGACAGGTGATCCGCTGTGGTGACCCCTAACTGGGAAAAGCCGAAAGAAGAAAAAGAAGAAGTATTGATTTAATTTTCCTGGTGATTGAGTTCTGTTTCTTTATTGGAAATTACTGTTTTATATTTTTAATAATTTTGTTCATTAGTAAATATTTTTATTAACTTACATTGTGGTTGATCAATCGATGATTTCTTTAGTGATTTGAGAGTGCTTATACTTGCCTTCATAACTTAATGGGCCACTCCAAAAGCCTGGCTGCTTAGGTCATTTGCTATCATTTGTTTAGTATCTAATTTTCATAATTGGACACCCCTTTAAAAGGGCATGAAGACACTCTGATAGGTGGCATCATTACCGTATTATTTTGGGGAAGGGACACAACTGGAAATCTGTGTCAGGCTTTCCCAGAAGTCTTTGGATCTGTGAGATTTAATTTATTTAAGTGTGAGTGTATCAGAGGTCTTAAACTGGGACACATTGCTGTGAAGTGTGTAATATAGAGTTACATTAGGGGTGGACAAAAGTCTACAGTCCAGTCCCAGGCTATAGCGCATGTTCCTGTTGTGCTCTTAGGGAAAAAATGTGAAATATTACTCCTATTTAAGTGACAGTCTCACATTGGAGTCAACAGTTAGGATTGATGCTCCTTAGTTTAGTAGGAAACATCACATTATTGTTGACAGTCCGGTGGAATATTATCTGGACGTCACATTATTTGGTGGCAGTTCAGTGAGATATTAACTGGACATTGCAGGTATAACCATAAATTATGAAAAATCTCAGTGGAAACCTTCCCATACACTAGAATTTATAGAAGCAGTTCTAGATTTGAGTCAGAGGATTGCAAAGCTTCCATCCTCCAGGGTGCAGACAATCAGATGCCAAACTTCCAAACTGCTTAAAAACAGGATGATAGAGCTCATTACATCCTTCAGCCTCTGGGGTCCATGGTGGCAGCTATCACCTTGGTCCTACTAGTGAGATTTCACATGTGAATACTACAATGGCTACTAGCTGCTCAGTGGTCAATTCTTCAAAAGCCCATGTCCTACCAGATTCTCATCATGGACACTTGCAAAAAAGACCTTTCCTGGTGAATTCTTTCCACTCAACTAATGCAAGGCAGACCTTTTATTCCCCCAAAGCCACAGGCCACAGTGACAATGGACGCTTCCCAGATAGGGTGGGGGGGGGCATTATCTAGGGAAGATGGTCCATGGCACCTTGTCTGCCACCGAGGCCAAGCTACACATAAACATCCTAGAGATGAGAGCATTGTTTCTAGCATTGCAAGCCTTTCAGGATGCTCTCCCTTGAGGAAAGGTGGCGATTTGGTCATACCTTTTCTTCTTCCGTGACCACCTCATAATCTATGCTCTCTCTCATGTCTAGATCATTTCTAACCTCATCTTTTTCTATCCAGTTTCCCACTATAAACCCTTCCTCAGCTTATTTTGAGGAACTACAATATCTACACTACAATAAGGAATTATATCAGATAATTGTATAGTACACATCAGCTATAATAGCATAGAATGTAATTTCTGGTGTACTGTATGTCTTGTATATTTTATTTGTAGAATTTCTTTTATAAGTTTGGTATAATTTCTTGTATAAGTTTTTGTATAATCTCTGTATGTGGAGCTTTTCTCCTGGGCCTCCATTGAGAATGGTTCTTATCCCAATCAGACTTTCCCGGTAAACAAATGTAAAATAAAATAAATAAATAAATAATTGTTGGTGGTCTGGTACATAAACAAACAGGGAGGGACCAGATCATACACCCTGTGTTGGGAAGTGCTCAGAGTGTGGCAATGGGTGATCTCATCCAACTGCTTTTTTGTAGCAATGCACATTCCAGGAAAGTCCAACGTGATAGCAGACAAGTTGAGCAGATCCATCCTCAAGCTTCACGAGTGGTCCCTCAACCAGAAAGTGGTGGAAAACATCTTCTGCAGGTGGGGTCAGCCTTGCTGTGACCTCTTTGCATCTCCCTGAACAACAAATGCAGAAGCTACTTTTCCTTAATTTCCCCGGCAGGGGAGTCACCGAGGGATGTTGTAGTGTGTGATTGGCCTTCCAGTCTACTGTATGCCTTTCTCCCAACTCCCTTGTTTCCCAGATTTATCCAGAAAGCAATCAGGCTGAAGAAATCAGTAATCCTCATTGCCCTAATTTGGCCTCAACAAATCTGGTTTCTCTTCCTTTGGCCTCATTTACTGAGAAAACCTTGGACTCTGGATCCCACTCCAGACCTACTGTCACATCTGACAGGAATGATTCATCCCAGCCTGTCCAACCTCAAGCTGACAGCTTGACTTCTCCAATTCCATTGATAGCCAGACAACCTCTCCAGTGCACCATATCTTACTAGCCTCCCATAAGCCTTTTGCTCAAAAACTTTATAAGAGCAAATGGAGAAGATTTGTATCCTGGGCTAATCAATATGGCACAGATCCCTTCACTGCAGCAGTCCACTCTGTTCGGGAGTTTTTGGCTCATCTGTTTGATAATAGAGCAGCTGCCTTTACGATTAAAGTGCAGTTAGCAGCAATCTCTGATTTTCATGTTGGGAAGAATAACTTGTCACTCATTTCCCACAAACTCTTTCTGAAAGGGGCCCTTTTGCTAAGACCACTTTATAAGGAACCCTCCCCTCCATGGGACCTAAACTTAGTTTTACATTTTATTGTTCATCCCCCTTCTGAACCCGCAGCTACATGTGATAACAAATTTTTATTTTGGAAGACAATCTTTCTAGTAGCCATTATGTCTTCTATAAGGATATCAGAGATTCAGGCATTATCTTCCCAATCTCCATACCTGATTTTCCATAAAGACAGAGTTTCCTTGCACATCAACCCCTCCTTTTTACCCAAGGTTGTTTCAGAGTCCAATGTCAATCAATCTGTTTACTTACCCATCTTCTTTCCTAACTTCAGTAACAAAGGTGAATACGTTGCTGCATTTGATGGAAGTCCATAGACAATTATATTTTTACCTGCACAGGACAAAAGATTTTAGGAAGGCAAATCAATTATTTATTTGCTTTGAAAGCCCTAGGAAAGGCCTTCCAGTATCCAAAGTTAATGTACCAAAATGGCTCTCTGATTGCATTGCCTTCATCTACACCAAACATAGTATAAATCTTCCTAAACCTGTTCAAGAAAACTCAACCATAGCCATGGCCACTTCAGCAGTTTGTCAGACCAATGCATCCATGGACGAGATTTGTGCAGTGGCCACATGGGCTAATCATCATACCTTTATCACTCATTACAAATTGGATTTGGTCTCCAGAGTAAGGGCCTCCTTTGATTCAATGGTTTTGAGGAACATCCTTCCATGAGTCCACCCAAGATAAAGATAGCTGGGGACTCTATCCCAAATGTGAGGACAAAATGAAAATTGACAATATCAGATAAATAAGTTATGTACTTACAATAATGTTCCATCTGTATTGTCGATTTTCATTTCACCTCACATCCCCACCCTCCAAGCCCCCAGCCTTTGCTCCTGGTAGAGCGGGAAGTTCAGCATTAGTGGATTAGCTATTTTTCTCCATATTTCAGAAATGGTCTCACCGTGATCATTAATGTGAAATTCTCTGTATATATTCCTTCATAAGATAGCTTTAGCAAACAAGATCTGAGGTAACAGAGCTGAATGTGTTATGGGTAAGGGAAGGTGCCCAAGTGCTTTTTGGTTGCCATGAGCTATTCTAACAGCTGAGTCAGATCTGATGGATCAGATCCAAACCCATATGTGAGGTGAAATGAAAATCAACAATACAGATGGAACATTATGCTAAGTACATAACTTCTTTTTAACCATGGTTTGATGATCCTAGTTAAAGCTGTTAGGAAGTGTTTCACATTTTGCCCATTTGCTCTATACTGTGAGAACAACTATTCCATATTTTAGAGATAGACAGTTAAGAGCTGTGAAGAGAGGGGAAGGAATGAATGAATATGTTGGGAAGAAGTGTTGAAAGTTACAGTTTGGGATGCAAATATAAGGTACAGAAATGGTAGTATGTACAATATCAGATCACAGTGCATCTATGAAAATTGTTGTTAAAATGTACTTGCAATGCAAAGAAATAGTTTTAAGCTGCAAAATTTTCACTTATGTGTAATAGAATACATATGTAATAAATGGTATTATGAATGTTGCTCTATTGTACTGCGTGCGTAACCAGTTATTTCCTTTGATTTAGATGTCAGCTGAACAACAAATCCCTCATTAGAAGTGTTATTTTTCATGTAAAGTGACATGTAAGATACAAAACATTTATTGATAATACCTAGCAGTAACAGAGAGGTTTCCATTGTAGCAAGAAATATATATATATATATATATATATATATATATATATATATATATATATATATATATATTTTTTTTTGCCTCTGGAAGAATAACTGTTTTTTTCAACACTATCACATTGCTCAGCATCTTTTGCTTGCAGCGCACATTTACACCTTATTTCATGCTTAGAGAATTTCCAGCAAATATTTAAATATTTCAAATTAACTGTGTTGCAAACCAAATGTTATAAAATTTGATGGCACATCTCATACACTAGTGAAACTATTACGTTTAAATGCTTAATTGCTGCTTGCTGTAAATTGTTTACATTTCCACACACTTGCATGACATAATCTCAAGTAAACATTGTGGTGACGTGATTTAGAAGCTGAAATGGGCAGCTTAGGAAAAAGTCACAATTTCAAGTCTCTTTCCACTATAGTTCTATACCGTCATCAAGGGCAGTTAAATGAAAGGGCAATGCTTGCAGTGGGTTATGTCAGAAACTCATATTTTATTATTGTTCTTCCTATCTAAAAGAAATGCAGTGGTGTCGCTGCTTATTTTTGTTTGCTTTTGAAACATTAAACTGCTTGACCAGTAATGCACATGCTGGTTTCAAATCCTTAATATGCTCATTTTTATACCTTTGGGAAAGGAACATGTTATATTCTATGCAGTGATGCATTCTAGAAGAGTTTGGCCATTTATGGTCTTTCGCCCTTTGCCCATAATTTCTATCGGAGTATGAAGAAATGGGTCTGCTGTAGCATGAATAACTCAAGAAAATATACTAGGACAATCACAAAACAACTATACCAATAATTTTTGCTAAGAGTTTGGTTTATTGAACATTGGCTCATATGACATTTCAGGGCACATGATTTATACTCGTCACTTTGAAATATAATTTGTTGACAAAGTTGCATATGATATATTCTCCTAATTTGGTGTGGGGTTACTTTCCTTAGGTGAGTACTATATCTACACTCTCAGACCTTTCTTCTATGCAATATATGAGTGCATCATTTAATATAAAGTATTAGTTCTGGAGTATGAAGTGTCCATGTCTTGTTCAAGAACATGATGGATTTTCTTCAACTGCTGGAGAAGATTATTGAAGACTTTTTGGTTGTATTTGAAAATGACTAGGCTTTTTTCACATCCTTTTATAACCATTTTAATAGTAGGTTGTTTGCTTATCTTTGTCATAAAGTTTGAGGAGTAAAAACACATGGAAGAAAATATAAGGTTATCATGGAGAGATTAGCCTCATCTTTATTCCAAAATTAGAATTAGAGATCTTATGTGACTATAGCTTGTTTAATCAAGCTGTATAGATTAGCTGTATAGATTAGCTCCTAACACCTTTTTAAAACTATGGCTGCAGCTAGCCAGGCTTAAGAAGTTCTGAATGTTATCTAGGGAATCTGGACCTTCGAACTTTCAGACTTATAGAGTTAACAAGTTCCTCTGTATAACTGACCTACTTATTTTGTCATAGAAGGACAGAGACTGATTGCTGTTTTTAGCAACAAATTTTAAAAATTCACTGTTGCACTGGCCTCAGCAAATCTCAACATTTTTACCAGAATTGCCTGTTTTCTACTTCACAAGGCTGTACCATTTTCCTGGTATCAAGATTTAATTTTAGCGATCCCTGAACCCAACAAAAGTCCCCAAAACTGAAATAACATTTGTGTCATCCTCTAGCGTATATACAAATCTATATAAAATCTATATGTCATTGTGAATTAGCTGGATAATATTGTTACTCATGGATCATCTCTAGTCTGACTAGGCTGTTTTTGAACAAGACTGATTGGTCCCAGGCAATGTTTGTGGTGATCTTGGGATTATTTATATAGCTTGGGGGGCATCCCGTGGTCACTTTAGTTCTCAGATAAGACTTTAATTGACTGTCATGGGAATTCCTATTTTACACACTTTACAAGCATGTGTGCCCATAAGTGTTTATAGGTTCATAGGTAAGTACTAGGCTAGCTGTTGTTGTGGGCCAATTTAAGCCTAGCTAATTTCCTTCAAAGGTGAGAACCAAACCCTGTACCTTATGTCTGTGAGGTAAACACTTTAATATTAGGCCAGCCTCCACCATGTGGCAGAAAGCTATGTCAATTTTTAATCCACTTAAGCCTGGCATTAGTCTTGAGATGATGGAATGAAGGAAATGTTATGGCGTAGTTCCCAGGTATAACCCATTTATTTTTTATCTGCACATTTGCTTATATTTTTCTTTGGACAACTATTAGCTATCAGTCTATCTGAAAGGTGCATGATAACTGGGGGGTAAGAAATAATGGGTTTAGTAGATATAGTTGATCTGACTGACCTTATCATGATTTTCTGTAATAGGGTTAATTCTTTTAAATCGTATGAAGCCTATGAAACAGACACATTTATAGTGGAACTGGGGTTAGAAATTACTGCTAAGTTTCCAACAAAAAACAGAAATCTGATATATTCTGTCTCATGTTATCTTGCAATAGGATTCTAATGCCTGTGGGGATAACATGCTTTGCTTTCAGTGATGAGCAGCTGTGGGTTTAGTAATAATCATTTAGTTTAATGAGAAGAGTACTGCAAACATTTTTCCTGAGGTATGTTCATGCTTGTTTTTGTTGGAGGAAGATTGCCTTCCCTACCATGGCATAGTCTTTCTCATTAGATGGCAAACATCAGTTTAACTACCATGCACATGCTGTCCTGATGTTGATTTTTGGGCAAATGTTCTTAGTGGTTTCTCCCTTAAAATAAGTTATTCTTCTAATAAATGCACAGAATATAAATGTTCTAACCTGTTAATTTTTATTTTTCTGAAAAAAAACTGATTAGCTTGAATAGAGAACTCCCTGGATCACAGAAAGATCTCTAAGTAACTACCATTCTTTGTTGAACCCCATCATTTGCTAACATGATAGTCGAATGGTAAATGCTACATATTTTCCTTTTCTGTAGATGATTGCTACAGTGTTTCTGTGTATATCTGAGCACTGCTGGAATTGCATATCCTTTGGTTCAAAATTTCCTTCCCTTTGCTATACTGTATTTTTGCTTTGGTTATTTCCATAAAACTAAAATTATCAAACAAAAAATGAAAAAGGGTTGTGCATATGTTATGGCATATTGTTCATGCCTGGGAGAGAGAGGACGACCAAATCTCTACAAATCTCGGTGATACAAGACAGCAGTTTCATCCTAGTAGCAACAATCCTAAAATATATTGTCTACACCACGGACATGCTGAGAACTAACTGAGCAGGAACTGCTCCTTTATCTGTTGCATGAGACCATATTTAGAAAAATCCTTTTTGTACAGTAGCAAAGGGCTTAATTTAATGCCTGAAATCTAAGCACTTATTTACTAACCTTTGACAGTTATAGTCTTCTTTCACTTTATTAATTTGCTTTGCTTATTTTCTTTCTTATGGCTGTATTTTCTCCACACTTACATCACGCTATATTTCTGTACTCTTCTATGTTTTCCCTCACAGAGTTACAAAACTGATCAAGGGTACACTACATTCAAAGCCTGCCTGAAGAAAGAACTTTACAGCAGATAAGTATGTCGAATTCACTGCCTCTTTTATCACATTTTGCCTTAGCATGTTAAGGTCTCAGTGGTGCTGCATGATACTAACATGTTTGCTTTCTGATTGTTTCCAGTAACTTTCATTTTTTTCTCTAAAGTATTGAGTGTTGAGTAAACATGCTATGCAGCGTAAGTGCTATTAGTGGAACAGTAAATCAGTAAATGTTATTTACATCTCAGATGCATTGCCCAGGGCTCCATTTGCTATGTGAAAAGTATGTATCTACTTTTTCTCCATTAAATGTGTCACACACATCAACTGGCAGTTAATTGTTTCCAGTACAGGAGGCTAATAATCTCTCTAGTTGAATTCAGTTATTTCAGTATTACTAAACATGCCAGCCAAGCTCACATGCTGTAAATCTCATAAATTGTGAACATGGACTGTATTAACTGTTTCATGAGTTTTGACTACTATATAATATGATAGCCTTTGATGTTTTTCAGGCATCAGTGAAAAGACTCTTTTAAGTGGTTGTTTTTTTTTTTTTTAGAAAAAAAGATAATAGGTTAAATGTTAAAATAAAGGAGCCTGAATGGTTTATCTTAGAGAATCACGGTTGCAAAATCCCAGGCAAAACAGTAATGACATTACGCTTACCACAAATGAAAGGAGAACATCTTGTCAATACATTTCTTATTATGTTGTATTTCTGCTATATCTATCCATCCAACATCATGAATTTGACAGTATCACTGACTACCAGGGGATACGACTTCATTCAGATGCTGAAAATTTTTGTTTGGCTGGTACATCAGTACCATGAACTGAACTGACTTTAATGACAAATTCCCACACTTCCTGGTCATTATAGTCAAGGTTACCATGTATTTGTTGTAAGTATTTCTGATATCATAAGGTATTTACTATCTTGCCCCTCCCCCCCAATCTGGGAGTCAGCCAGTTCTTCCTTTTCCTAAACTTTTGTTGGTTCTGTGGTGTATTCCTTCATCTCAGTCAATCATTTGTTTAGTAGCAATCATTTCACTTCTTTAGCACTCCTGTTAACTATTAGTATGAAAGCAAACTCAGGATTATGGTATAGGCTAAAGAGAAATGAGGAGAAGGAAGACAGTCAAGTTGAAAGGTCATAGATGCATGCATTAAACAGATGGTAGAGAGCATGCCTTTTGTTTTGCCCCCCCCCCCCCCACATCAGCAATGAGTTCTCACTCCTCATGACCCACTCATTCTCCCAGCTTTCAGGGATATTGATAAAAGGAGGTGACATCCAGGGAATCATAAGCCATCGTCCTGCAGGATGTCAACAGATTTGAATCATGCTCCTTTCCCTTATTGGCTGGCAGGAGCAATGCAGTGTCTGCTAATCTATACTTCAATGAAGGTATGTGCTGCTACACACTGACTATGCCTAACTAGAAAGTGATGCTGTCATTGGCAGACTTACATCCCCATGTCTTGACTTCTCACAGAAAGCTATTTTATTTAATATGATCAGCTAGATATTTTTCCTGCAGTGGGACATATATTAATCCCTATCCACAGGACTGGGAAGACCGTATGAGCTATTCATTCGCACCACCTCTCAATCAGCTTCACTAGTGCCCAGGACATTTGCTAAATCTGACTAATCTGGTTACAGTTAGAGCTTCATTCCTTCCAGTGATGCTTTTTCAAAGAGGATTCATACATCAGAATAACAGAATGGCTGTCTGCTTACCTTCCCTCTGTGATCATTGACCTGCTTTTTCAAACAGCATTCATATTTCCTTAGCACATAAGTCACATCTGTCCCATACTTCTGTGCCTTGCATGGTGGTGCAGTGCACATCAACAAATCATGCTGCAAAAGGCATTTTTAAATTTCCATTTCATTGGCACATTCTTTGTAAAAACAGCTTTTTAATAGGTTCATAGGTTCATAGATAGATACTAGGCTATCTGCCCTAGGGCATTTATAAGCCTAGCCAGAGTGTATTTGGCTTCCGCATCCCTATTAGATTAGCCTACTGTGCCTCTGTAAAGTAGGTCACAGAAGGTACCCTTTTAAGATTAGTTTACTGTGCCTCTGTCTAGCAGGGACACAGAAGAGATCCCAGGGGTGAATTTGCGATTTCCCATCCACGCGTCCAGATTTTGCTTGAAAAGGGTCAGCGAGGGGCTATGTCTAACATGAATTGGGATTCTATTCCAGAGTGAGGGGAACCTCTGGGAAATAAATCTGTCCCTCCAGCATGTCCTATTTATTTTTGTGCTGAGGTTTAGCTCCCTGTAGCGTGTAGCTCTAAGGGACTTGGATTTTTTGAGGTGGAGCATGTCCATTAATTCTGGGTTTGACATGGCTTTGTACGTCACGCATAGATCACCCCTGAGTAGGCGCCTCTAAGTAGGAAAAACAGGATTTTTAGTTGAGAGGTGGGATTATTTTACTATCTCCAAACCCATATAAAAGTAGGAAGTGTGGGGGCTTATCTTTGATTAAAAGCTTTACTTCTGGTTTGGACATATAGTATAGCAATTTATTCATGTTATCACTTGCATTTCCACAGCATTCAATGACTACTTGCTAAATAGCATAGCTTGCAGCCTCATACATTTGTCTGTATACATACTAGGCTCTCTTGTTGCATCTTCAGGTTTTTTTGTTGCATAAAGTCATTCATCTCATGACGTGGTTTTCCACTGCAGTAGTCTTAATTCATCACTTGTTAATGCCTCATAATCATACAATTTACTTATTCTTGGCATTGAAACCTCTGATAAAATAAACCTCAGTTAAGTTTTCTTTTTAGCCTTAATGCTACCCTAACAGAAACTCACTAACCCTTTAAAGTGTGGTATTTAATTTATCCTGATAATTTTATCACACTAAGTCATTTTGTTCTTCACCTTGAAAAAAAATGGGAGGAATTGGAAGTGGGACTGCAGAAGACTTGAAGCTCAACAAGTAGCTTAAGGGTTCTTTGAAATTCTGGATAAGGAAAACAAACATAAGAACACCCAGATCTTTTGTCTTCAGAAAGATGCCCTTGGTTGCTTCCCTTGTAAAAAATAACAGCTGATCCAAAAGGGTTGTGACATGGACCAAGAAAATTGTAAAAGGGAGTTGTGCTATAAATCTCCCACACAAATTAAGGTCTCAGACAAATTGTGCAGGCAAAAGAAACATTGTGGGTAAGCACAAGTCTTAATAAAAGCAGACAACGTCTCCAAAAGTATGACAGACATAAGAAGTGCTCTAACAGAAGTCACAGGATATCGATGAGTCCATTCTCATATCTTTGCACTTTTACAAGGCCATGAACAGATGTACAATAGACCCCCTAATGTCAGACCTAAACACAATCAGGAGTGCTTTGTCTGTTAACAGCTACCAATAGTCTGACATCAAGCTTAGACTAATGCAGGCCTCTTAGCCAGTGTAGTGTGGATCATACCTATCAACTGTACAGATTTTTGCAGAATGTCCAGATTTTTGCCTCATATTTTTATCTGTTTTTCATAAAATTGTAGTTTTCTGGCAAATTAGTGGCAAATCATTAAAAACCGAGTTTAGAAACTAATGACAGACATTTGAGTTTCAGACTTAAAACCCTTAAGAAAATTCATGCTACTGCAAAATCTGTTATTCTAGCAACCTTTTAAGTTTGTAAGAGCAATATTTTAAAAATCTCCCTATTTTTGGGCCTTTGCCCCACTTTTATTTATGGCTTTGTCCAGATTTCTTGCTCTAAGAGGTTGAGAGGTATGGTGTGGATGTTGAAACTAAATAAATTTTAATGTTATGCTGTAGTAGTGCCAGTTCAGTGATAAAATAGTTACTAGAACTCTATCATGCTCTTTTGAGGCAGTCAAGTCTGTAAGTCAAAAGCACAACTAACGAGCAGAATGTATATTTTAATGGTTATTATACTAAACAGTGGTGCAGATAATTCAGCACTCCTTTTCCTGTATTGCAGCCTTCTGTATTAGTGTTACAGGGAAGAAGTCTATTAGCACATTAAAAATGGAGAACAATAACAATGGATTCTTCCATAGATCGTAGCCAAGCATATACCATAAAAACAGAGGTCTACAAATTAATGTAAGGTGTTTCTCCAGCACAAATGCACTGAATATCTAAATGTCAAATGTATGCATTAATAGCGTGCAGGTAAGCCATCAAAGAAGATAACAGTGTTCAGAGTGATATATGCATTACTAGATAAACAACTAAGTACTGGTAAAGTAATAGTTCTAGTGTATATGCTACATTTCCAGTTCTTTACTGGAAGATACAGCACACATAAAAACAGTTGTTATGATGGGGAGTAAAACCACAAGAGTGTGCCGTACAATCAGAAATATGAGTCTGTTCCCTGAGGTTGGGATGAAGGACTGTGCTGAATAAGTTGGTGTAGATTTCCAAAAGTCTTGGCTACACCTTTGGATTCTGGATGTCAATTCAATGAGAAGTGCTTTACAGAGTGATACGAATCCCTCATTTCAGGATATATAGGATATGACAGTTTTATAGACAAGTACTACCTGTTGAGTTATACAAGAATTATTAAAAAAAATATAATGATGGAATAAAGTGCTCTACTGAAAATGTTTCACAGAGAACAAGGATTAGCATTTCATTCTATTTTAGGTATACCCAAAGAAATGTTCCTGCAATGTTCATTGTTCAGCTTACAATGTAAAGAAATGTACTTTTGAAAAGTGGGCAAGCTTTATTATGCATTCTTTCCTTTCTTAGATAAAGAAGGACCTCTGGATAATTAAAAAGCATATTTAACATACTTTTGTTGCATATACCAAACAGATGTAGCCAGGAAAGGACGTGAGGTTTTGAGGTTTAAATAGCACTACCACTTTTCATCCTACTGTGAGGTGTACCTTCAGTGTTCAGTACAGGAAGTGGAAAGGTGCTTGGCTGCAGTGTTTATGGTCTTGAAATCCCTGTAAATCTGCTCACTTGTATAGAGATGTTTGATTGCAGCACAAGCCCAGCAGTGGCTTGTATACATTACCAGATTTTACAAAAGAGCCACAAAACTCCTGGGTAGCACTTTCTCAAACAGTTGTTTCTTGCGTACTTTTTTTATTTAAGTTCAGATAATTTATTTCGTCCATGAAAGAATGTGGCAGGCAGCCTTTTATATGATGGTAATGACCAAATGAGATCAGGTCACAGTCAAGCAAATGCAAAAAGGCTTTGGAATGTATGCATTCCTCAGCTCTCTTGGTGCTAAATTATTAAAAGCACAGACTTGACAGCAAAAATCATAGTGAGGCAAAATAGAGATTCCCCTGCTACCTATTTATACTAACACTGAGATCAGTGAGGGTAAGGAGAAATCAATGTGATACTACAGTCTGAACTGTTAAATACATAAAGGTTCATAGGTTATACCTTCATAGATAAGTACTAGGCTGGCTGCCATTGAAGGGCATTTTAAGCCTAGCCATTTTCCCTTTTTGTGCTCAAAATAGTCTGTCCCATTTAGTTATAAATTTGGCTTACCCATCCCATGGTCAGTAGTTATATATTACCATTAATAAGAATAACGTGGCAATAATGTCATGGAAACTGCACATTATCACATATTACAGTATCAGTTGCTAATGTGTCACATTTTAGCCTGGCAGATGGTGCATCCATTGTTTTCTTTAATGAAACGGGTTCCTCAGGTGGGTACATATGAAGCAGTTATTGCAACAAGACTTTAATTTTGTTTTCCAACAACAAAACCATCCTTTACAACAGATGTCTCACATTACAACTGGGATACGCTTATGGGAAACCTGTGTAATCAAGAAGTGTGGTTTCCTCAAGACAGACAATTGTACAGCAACAAGAAAGAAGTTCAACCATTTGTTCTGACATTTGAAATACTTACAACTACAACAGCCATGAAATGTCCAGGAAATAATGAAAATAATGAAAGGACATAAGCAGAACAGCTGCGTTGTAGTATATCAGTAATTACTACACTAAACAATTGCTAAATTTCTCCTGTAACCATGTTGTTATAGCAGCACGGACTCACAACTGGAATTACTTACAAACCTTTATAGCTAATGAAAATATATAGCACTCAACTAGTAAGCTGATGGAAAAAATGCTAACAGCATCTTGTTGCTTTTCACAATGACAATTCCATGCACTGATGGTGAATCAGTAATCCAGTAAATGTCACACTATGGGTCACATTACTTGGAACTGACAAAATGAGAAGAGATGTCCAAATCAGTCTTTTTTCAAGAGGGAGCACCCAAATGACTGCTTAAAATATATATGTTATTGTAGCCAGCTGATATAAGTTTACTATCAAAATCGCGGAATTCACAACCGCGAACGTTGGTATCCTCGATGCATTTCATCGCCTCATAAATATTAATGAGGTCAGATGATCGACCCATACCATCGACAGTCCATTTTCGATGTTAATGTCGACAGTTGCCGTTTACAGAAATGTTGCATTTCTGTGCCCTGTTGACAATCTTCTTAACTGCCTTTCACTTGACTGTCTACATACCGTCTGTTGCTCCTACCATATTTGAAGAGGAGCTGGACCTTAAACTGATTTTCAATATTTTGATTGTAATCCAGATAGATATCATGCAATTAACATAGAAATTATTCTTTCTGTATACAGTTCTGAACAGACCTTATTCCTACTTAAAGAATGGAGGAATTGCCTTGTATCTCATTTACTCCTTCTGTCAATAGTTTTGTGCAGATTAATAATTCACATATTTAAAATAAATCAGTGGAGTATATATATTCCACCAACTTTCTGAAATATCCATGGCACAACCAATGAACACAGGTGCTTTGTACTGGTACCCATCAGTTGTTGGATGACAGATACACACACTTGAAAGATAGGCAAAAGAAATGATTTTTCATTGACA
The DNA here is from genome assembly GCF_019279795.1 of Protopterus annectens. Classification (NCBI taxonomy): domain Eukaryota; kingdom Metazoa; phylum Chordata; order Ceratodontiformes; family Protopteridae; genus Protopterus; species Protopterus annectens. The sequence continues at coordinate 820,165,804 of NC_056729.1, forward strand.
GTATCAGGGAGATTAATATGGAACTGAGAAAATGGAGGCCTGTATGATGACCTTATACTTCTTTTATGTTTTTTATTTATTTGTTTGTTGGTCTTAAGTGGATTCCCTGTTGTAATGCTGAGACCTTTAGTTGCAAGACCTGGAATTATGAAAAAAAATGTGAAACTACATGAGAAAAGCAACAAACAGCTGCACAGATATCACAGTGAATAGTTTTAATCCTGTTTTAGTGCTTTTATTCCAAAAACTACAGGAACTTTTTCAGAAACAGTAAAGCAATGTCCTGGATGCCTTTAGAAAGCCCAAAAGGTGCCAAATGAGAAAAAAATAAACTGGCAGTACTTAGAAAAAGTGTGTGTACATAACACTGCAAACCAAACTCAGAAATAATTTAAGTTAAAAAGATAGTGTCAGACACCCAGTAAAATAGAAGAAATACTTGGAAATTATGAATAAAATCCTAAAAGTAGTGTAAGTTTTAAAAAATGTATATGGTCAAATAGATATATAATCAAATACTAGCAGCTTTAGCTTTAAGTGTAGGTTTAATGGAAGTAAAGTAATTTATTCCAGGGTAAATGCCTGCATTCAAAAGTAGTTGCCAAAAAAGCTCACACTGCTCTAAATGGAGCTCCCAATCACCTCCCACAATAAGCAATGGGACTTTCTTCAGAACTGTAAAAACACATTTCTTAAAGTCTTTACATATAATAAGAGTGTTTGTATAGAGCATTTACATTGTGTTCCTTTTTATTCACATAAACATGCTTGTAAATTATTTTTCTCAATGCCCCAATAGTCTTGCCAATATAAAATACTGGGCAGGAAGAACAAAAGGCAATGTAAACAACCCCTTTTGTTTCACAGTTATAATTGCTTCTCACTGATAACAAATTGGGGAAACCTGCCACAGAAAAATATGTGCCTTATAAAAAAAATGCATTGCTTGCAGGTGTCACAGCACTTCATTCCAGCATTTCTAACTACAATGTCAATGCAATCTCTGTTACTTTCAAATTAAAATTTTACATTCTCACTGTTCTTGTAGATGAACTTCGGTTGCTCACCCAGCTGGTTTGTCATACCAAAAGTTCCAAAAAACATGTTCCAATGGCTGTTGATTGCCTGTTTTAAACAAAAAAAGAAACTGTTGTATTCATCCACAAAGTCTTGGGACATATCTTCATGACTATCAGCAGGCTCCTTAGGATGAAATGAGTGAGAATGTCTTATTAGGTCCTGATATCTAGTACTCTCCTGTTCCAAAACACAGTTGTATAAATCATCCAACATCTTGGATGGGTAGCTACAATCCCTAAAAAGTTGTTTCATATAGTTAGCTTCTTTCTGAAAAATGTCATAATTTGAGACAAGCCTATTCAGGAAAATCAGCTGACCTTTAACTAAATTATTTTTCTGCCACAAGGGATGTTGGCTTCCAGAATATAAATAGGCATTGGAAAAAGTCTGTTTTCCATAGATATTGGACTCGTATCTGTACTTCTCTGCATTCCTTATATATGGTGATGTCTAAAAAGTTAATATCATTGTTGTGCTGTTGGTAAGTAATCTGTAAGAAATTGGTTCACAGTCTTGTGCATACACACTTTTTCTAAGTACTGTCACTTTAAGTTTTTCTCATTTTGGTGCCTTTTTGTTTTTTTTAATGCATCCAGGAAGTTGCTTTACTGTTTCTGAAAAAGTTCCTGTAGTTTTTGGAATGAAAGCACTAAAACAGGATTAAAACTATTCACTGTGACATCTGTGCAATGTTGAGTTGTTTTATATGCTTGTGAGTATGCAGTTTTGTGGAGTTTACTGGTTAGCAGTTTTTGTGTTCTCTGCTTTTCAGAATGTCACAGCTTGATTTATTTACTGATTTGGACACGGCTTCTACTCTTCTTGGAGGTTCACAGTTGAACTTAGCTTTACTTTTAGATGGTATTGAGAGAGATGCATATGGGATTTAACAACCACAATGAATTGGGGTGGCCCTTTAAAATTGATTTTTAAAGTAAACATGGTAAGAAGAGCACCACTATACACAAAACAAAGTCACTATATCAGTACAAACTCCATTATAAAAGCATAATAAGATTTAGGTGTGGTTTATAGTCTGCTAAGAGCATACCTGTGGTGCTAAAAGAACTTAGCACAAGCCCACAAGCCTTATTCTACACTAAGGATGTTGCTCTTATCAGACTGTAGACCACACCTAATCATATCTTATTCCTTATGTACACTAGAGTTTTTTTATATAAGTTATTCAAAGAAATAGAACCTTTTGGTACATAGCCATGGAAAGAATACCCATTCATTCACCCTGTCTGGCACACATGCTAAGTTGCTCGTCAGACTTCCTCAACAGACACTCACTATTAATATGTTTATGAACTTGGATAAAACAATATTTATATACTTAACCAATTGTTGAGGAAGTGAGATGGATAGACATATTCACTTCCCAAAGCTATATTCAGTTATCATTATATTGCTCTGAATAACCTAACCCTAAAGAACAAAAGCAGGATGAATTCTTCTTCATGTGGGTTGGGATTTAATGTATGAATACCCTCCTGTGTTTTGCCAGTACCCCCTAATACATACCTCTCAACCTCTTGGCACAAAAAATCTGTGCAAAGCCAAAAATAATGGTAGATGGCAACAAAAGCAAAAATCAGGACATTCTGTGAAATTCTCATCAGTTGACATGTATATCTGTAATATAACTATACAACTAATGCTTGTATTTTCAAGGCACCCAAAATAAAGATGATTTCAGTTGTTAAAGAAGATAGTCGTCTATTCCATTTGTGACTATCATAAGTAGAGAATAATAGACACCCTTTTAATAAGACGAAAAGTACATCACCCCAGCCAAGGACCATTTACCATTTCTCCTGCGGAAATTTCTACCCAGTAGATTGTAGAGACAGGCAACAAGCACAAACATCATAATACATAGAACAAAAATGAAACTTATAACATTCATTTATTTTCATTACTTATTTATACAATTCAATGTTGTTGGGTAAATGGAGCCCAACCCAAGCCAGCAGTAAGTGTAACACTGGATGACGGTCCATTTGAGAACACACACATAAACACACATACATACACATATACAGGTTCATATATCTATGAAGTCAGTGATGAAAATGAAGCCACAGACTTGCTGCCCATTCACTGTAGTTTTCAGGCAGCACAATAGGACAGGAAACCAGACCGGGTGCTAGTCATTTAAAGAAATCAAACACATTGTGAAGACCCCTTTTTTCCAGAGCCAAAATATTCTTATTTTTAGGTTCATAAGTAAATACTGTGCAATCAGAATGCAAATTATCATATGCCAATAACCAGGTAGTTGACAAATGCGAGAACCAAACCCCGTACCTTGGGTCTGTGAGGATTGAACCAGAAGCCCTGAAGGTATCACAGAAAGAGCCTTCCACAGAGCCACCATGCTAAGATAGACATTTGCAAGATGTGGTACATACTTCTTCAAATGTATATTTTCCTTTTTCATTTTCATATATGTGTCTGCTCATCTATACTTATATATAAATATAATTTTTCATACTGGGCTGTCTTTGATTCTTAAACCCTTCCACATGAGGTAACTGTGCACTTTTTTCCTAGAGATGGCCTAGAGATGGCCTATGATTTGAAAATGATGATTTTTATCTCAGTCACCCAGCCAGTGAATTTCTTAAAAGAGTGCTGGAGATTACTCGTCACTTGAAGCTAAAATAAATGATGCAACCCATACACCACCAAAATGGTACTTTCCACACCTGGCTGTGCTGCAATATTCTGTCCATGAAATTCACATGGGATAGTGATGACAAGTCACCCTTTCATGAAATCCTTCATCATTATTTAATGTATTCAGCTTAACATTGAGAATGCAAACATAACCCTTGTTCCACAGATTCAGGCAGCAGTAGCTTGGGAAATGTTTACTGTTGTAGCACATCCCACAAGACATTTCATGGAAACATAATCATATGACTTCTCCTATAAACACATGCTCTTTCCCAAAAATGCTAAAGGTTATCATCCCTCTGTAACTGGAACTCCTGTCTGGCCCCCTTTTTGAAAATGGGGCTCACTATCCCAGTTTATCAACCCAGAGATACTGTTTCAGCCATCCATATAAAATTGAAAAAGTATGTTAACTATGGCAACCAAAAAAATGTCCAGTGCTTCAGCAGTTCAAGCTGGATCTTATCCACTCCTATAGTCTTGCCGTAGAAGAACTGTTTGTTCAGTGCAATTATCTTATCTACCAGAATGGATATGGTTCCACCATCTGCATCTGGAAATGCCTCCTCAGAAGAAACTACTTCCACTGGATTCAAAAGTCCCTCACAGTCCTCCTTCCATTTATCAAAAGAGTCCATAGTAAAGATCAGCATTTCTCTACCCTCGCTGAGAACACCCTAAGCAATAGCATGTCTCCCCTCCTGAGAGTTGGTGGGTTTAGCAGAAACTCTTTTAGGCATCCAAACATTATTCCACTTGTCCTCATTAAACTACTCCCACATTTGAGCGTTCACTTCTTTGGCTGTCTTCTTGACTTGTCAGTATCTATCACTCATATCCACAGCCCCCACTGCCACCTGCACAGAAGACTGTTTTCTTTAACCTAATAACTTTGCTGACCTGTGGGGTCAACCAAAATGGCAACCATTTACCACCTTTTGTTGACAGCTTCTTGCTACTGCCTCAGTGATTGAGTTCTTGGACAGGGTTCATTTATATTCCACATCCCTGACTTCCACAGTTTAATTGAAGGAGCTGTTCTGGAGGTGAGAGTTGAACTCATTTCACAAATACACATCACCTAGGCATTCTCATCCACCTCGTTAGTCACTTGACCTAACTCTTCACCAAATGGTGATCAGATGACAGCTCAGAACATATCTTGCCCTTAGTGTCCTGAACATGGGACCTAAGCTGTGATGAAATCATGGCAAACTCAATCATTGATCTTTGGTACAAGTCTGCTGTAGTTGGTGCCAAGTACACCTTTAAACATTCTTGCGTTCAAGCTTGGTGTTTGTTATAGGCAATCCTTGACTTCCACTGAAGTCCAAAAATAGTCTGCAACCCAAATTCAGATCAGACAAGGAAGTCCTTCCAATCACCTGCATTTTGTAACTGTCATTCCTGATATCATCATAGGAGTCTTCCAGTAAAACTACAAAATCCATAGGTGATACTGTGTTGAACACTGCACATGTGGTCTCTGAGAAGATCAGATACCCCCTAAGTGACTAATAAGTACATATGCCCAAACAACAGATAAAGATTTAATTTCTGAAGTCTCATACACTCATCTGCATAAGGGCAAAGCTTGGCTTCACTGTTCCTTGTTGAGGACAGAATCAGTATCTCTCTTTCAGAATTCCAAGGGGCTCCACTTCAGGGGGTTTAAGGTGTTACATAGTGGAAATGTTAGCTTTGTTGGGTCTTTCTTGTCGTTTTTACTAAATCGTTTGCCTGTGTGACCTTTTTATTCTTTCATGTGGATGTTATTTGGGATATTTTGCTGTCATGCTAATACTATAGTCATCAGGCTTGTTTTTAAGTTTTGTGATTCTAAAGTGTTGCCAAACAGTCCACTTATGCAGTACTGACAAGCTTTGAAAAAAGGCAAAGCAAAGTACATCTACACTTAGTGAAGTTTAGCTTTATTAGCCTGATTGCACCAGTAAATACTTAAAAAAGTAAAAAGCCATTGGCATTCAGAAGCCTTGTAGTTGAAATACTGATACATTCTGATGGGGTCATTTAAATATATTCCATGGGCCTGGCCTCCACTACAGGAGCTTTAAGGTATTACACAATGCAAACTCTAGCTTTGCTGAGTCTTTCTTGTAGTTCTTTCTATATTAGGTTAACTACTGGAGGATGACTCCTTTCTGGCACCATGACATGTTTTCTCCCACAGACACTACTTTGAGGCAACTCTTTCATTTACTTGCACAAAACTGAACTGATTGGCACCCAGCTATTCTCTTCTGAGAATTTCACAACCCACTTAAGGCCTTTCTGAAGAGTTATCTCCAGAGTAGAGGAAAGTCCCCCCTACTTGAGAAATCTGCTTCTAGAACTATTATTGCTGTTTGTAGTGGACACTTTAAGTGTAACAGATGTTTTTCAACCTCCTGCACAAATTTCAGTTGCTCCCTCAATAGTAAGCTAAAATGCAGTGCTGGAAAAGCCAGTTTCCATTGTCAGGATCTGCTTCATCTTTATCCAACTTTCTTCTACCAGCTACTTGATTGTTATTTCATATCACCACCTACCTCTGCCTTATGTGTGCTGACCTTGGCCAGGCAATTTTGGTATCACAGGTAAATCCCATGTCCATGCTGAGAAAAAACAATGAATTGCTATCAGCAGGTGCAGGGAAAGCAGGAAACACAGGTAGCGCAGTTTGCATATCTTAGGTTTTGTTCATTAGTGAAGGCATAAGACTCAAGATACTGAGCATTGGATAATTGTAGTAGTGACAGTGATGAAGTTATCTTACCAGACTATGGTTGTGAAGTAAGACCTGTATCATAGGATGAAGCTCTCAGTTTACTAGTTGGTCTCTTTCTCCTTCAACATCTCTGGTCATGATCTTTGGGCAGTGATCAAAAAGATGATGAGGTTGTGAATTAAAACAGTGGAAATTAAACTCTTGCAGGATAGTTGGACTCAGTCTCTATGACACAGTGAAGAGAGAGGAAAATCAGGAGGAACCTTAGAATATAAATCCTGATCATTTGTATTGAAAGGAGTTAGTTTAGTTGGTTTTGGCATTTGTAAGGATGCTAACTGCATGCTTTCCATTAGAGGCATACCAAGCATGTCACACTAGGAGGAGACCTTAGGGGAGAGGAAGGCTCTAGGACATGTTGGAAGGATTATGCCTCTCAACTTGGCGAGGAATACCTGGGATTTCCATTGGATGAGCTGGAGACTATTGCTGGGGACAGAAAAAATATGTCCTAAATTGCTCAGCTTGCTAGTACTGCAGCACTCATCAGGGCACACAGTTCATAAAATGGATAGTTTTGCTTTGATAGAATTTATCATAGAAAGCATATTTTACTGAAATCATCATTCATGAGTATTCACTGTATAGAAGGAGCACTCATAAATGGCTTCCATATCTCAGATATCTTTTGAATGAGGACACAATCACATCAGCATTATTTGTAGCTGAAGATGAACATGAACTCTTATCTTTTTGTTGACACAAAATATTGTGAAAGTTCTGGCTGATGCTGTTGTGACACACCTATAAACTATCTTTTACAACTTACCGGATGCCTCTTTGGACATATCCTAGTTGAATGAAATGCACTGAACAGTGTCTTCCTCCTTCCCATTGACATTCAGACCCATTACTCATCTTAAACAGATGTGTCCTGTTGCTTCTCAGCACTTTGCCTTTGAAAGTTTCACAATATAAGATCTTGTCTGATCGTGCCTCAAGAAAACAAACACATTTTTTTTCTTATACTTCTGTTAAGTGTACACCATACCACTTTCATTTAAATGAGAAATAGTCCTGGTTTGACTTGCAAAAAAAATTGCCTTGACTGATTCTCCTTTGTTCTGTCATGCAGCTGTACTTCATTCTTAGCAGACGACAATGGTGTACATGTTGGAATTCTGTTTTTCAGTCTGTAATCCATAACTGTGCAGGTATTAAAATGGAGTATTTCTATATTCCAGTAAAGCAGTGTTTTAGTCACTGTTATTGCTCTATGATTTCATCAAGTGCTTCAATGTTTGGACGATTCTTTCAATCCGATCATTTGATTATACAGAATTGTGACAAAGTAATTTGCTAGAACTCCCATTTCCTTGAAAATATCTTGAATTTGTACTTGTCTACTGTGGCCATTATATGACATGAGCAGAACCTGGAAATGCATCCATGCACACCTTATTAATGTGCGCGAACCCTAACCCTGTCCCTAACTCTAAACCTAACCTTGCACTTTACCTTAGAAAAATCCTTTCCATAGCACTACTAGTATTCAGGCAACCCAAGGCTCATGTATTTTTATTTATTTTTTTTAATTTGTTTAAAATGTAAACTGATTGCAGAGGTGTACTGATTGTCTTTTTCTTAAGTTAATGTTGACACTTTGAGTTAGGGATTTTGATGTGCTGATACTATGAAATGTCTGTACTTTGATATATTTCTATTTTGGTGTTGATATGGTTGGAGTAATGCAGTTAAGATTTTTTAACACAGTTAATCTTAATAAGACTGAGTTGTATGACATTAAAGATAAGTTGCAGCAGTACCGAGAGCCTAAAAGAACTTGTCATATATTTGCTATTTGTTTTTCACTAGAAACCAGGGATGTGAAGTTGTTCAATCTCGCCGTTCATTCTTCACTGATGGGTTCGGAGCCGATCCTCGGTTCCGACACAGCCGCCTAGCAAGCTCAAAGTTTTCCAGTAGCTCGAGACCCAACCCCTTATCCCCACAATGCACTGCTGGAATTACCTCAGATCTAGTTTGCAGCGGCACGGATCTCTTGGTTTCCAGCGTTGCTCGAGACTATTATTGGGAGTTTTCAACTTTCAGCAAGTTTTATATTTCAATTTTATATCTTTTACTGTTATAACTATATACTTTTATCTAGTTAGCAGCTGTTTTTCTGTTTTATCCCCTTTCCCAGTAAAAATCTTCTGATTGCCTTCGACCATTTGGCCTTGGGCCTATTCTTACAGTTGTTAGATAGAGTTGCCCCTTTGGGCTTTTTGATATTGGATTGCTTTAATCCTATTTAACTTTATATAGCTAAATAGTTTTGTTACTAGTTGCCTTTTTGGGCTGTGTGTACTGTGTGTAGTTAGTTAGATTAATCCTCTCTAATAGTGTGTTTATTTTTTTGGATTTTGTGAATAGTAGTAGTACTATGTCTGAAGAGAAGGAAAAGCATCCAAAGTCTGGATTTAAAAAATGCCCAGACTGCAGACAAAAGATGTCCATTATGGATGCCCATGTGCAGTGTGTATACTGTTTGGGTAAGATGCACCTGCAGGAGTCATGTAGTGTCTGCCACTCCTTTTCTACTAGAGTGCTTGCAGAAAGGAAGAGGAAGTTAATTGATAGGGGTATTTTCAAACACCCTTTCTCAGAGGCATTGTCTGACAAGGATGCAGCCAGCAAATCATCCAAATCTTCCTCAGAATCCAGGACAAAGAAAGGAAAAAATCAGAAAGTGTTGTGACTTCTGCTCCACTGACTTCGGAGCCGACAGTCTGTTCTTTTTGGAACCAGGGCATGCTCTGGAACCGGTTACCGAAAAACCTCCCTCTCTACTGCTCCAGTCAACTCCATCTATTCACTCATCCAGGTCTTCTGTCAGCCTGTCTGATCTGGATTTGGACTGGCTGGTTCAGAAACTCTTAAAGGCACCAGGCCTAGCTAAATTGCTGTTGGCAGACCCAACCATTGGAGCCGAAGACCATTACTCCTGAATTGTCTGCTCCTCCTCCAAGCCATACCAGACCTTCGGAGCTGGAGGAGGCTGACTTGATGATTGTGGATCCCTTGGAGTCAACACCTGCTCCAGTGTGGTCAGCTCCATCTGCTCAGACGTTCTTGGCACCGACCGGGGACTCTAGGAGCCGACACTCTCCGGTCGGGTCCGGGGAGGATAGTCGCACTGACTTGTCGGTGCCGACTCTTCCTCTCGGGGCTTCGGCTCGGGTGAGCTCAGCTCCTAACTCGGGCTTGGAGCCCACGGCTTTGGTGCGGGATGGGATTGCGGCTCCTTCTGATCCATCAACTCCTTCTCATTGAAGCCATGGTGCATTTAAAGCTATGAGGCGAGTGTTGTCTCCTAAGACTTCCTCATCTCAAGGTCTGGCCTCTTCCTCCCCAAATGTGCCTGTGTCAGTTTCTGTTTCCTCTGGTCATCCCAAGCATAGAGACCTAGAGCCTCAGGTAGCCCCACAGGGTGCTCCCTGCTCTTCTGAGACCTCTCCACAAGTTCCCCCTGAAGAAGTCCCCAGGGAGAGATTACGCAAGAGGAGGCATTTGGACTCCCCACAGGAGTCTCTCACATCAGACACAGACTTGGATGAATCAGAAGGGTCCCCTAGATCCCCCCTCTGAGGACATCTCCTTTGCGGAGAGTCTTGAAATTCTTAGGCAGAGGGGTTATTGGAAGTCCAAGAGCCCAACTGAAGGTGGGTCAGTTCTCCTGAAGGCATTATGGTCTCAGCCTTCCACCTCTTGGGTGTCTCTGCCCTATGATGAGCTTATGGATCTGGTCTTTTGTAGGGCATGGGAGTCACCAGAATCTACGGAACCTGTTCCTAGGAGGTCTAATAAGTTTATTTCTGCCCCCGTAGATAAGTCCTTTTTGACCAAGGGAGTCCCTGTTGATGTCATGGTGGTGGTGGCAGCCACCAAAAAGAAAATGTCTAAGACTTCCTTGTCAATCCATCTTCCTAACAGAGAATCTAGGATCATCGATGGATATGGGAAACGCATGTTTAGTTCAGCGACTTTCTCACTCAGATCACTGAACTACTTGACCCATTTTACCAGACTGCAGAGTGATCTCCTTAAGGAGTTGGGAGGTGCTGTAGCTATGAGTGTATCCGACAAAGTTGCCACCCAGCTCGCTACTCTTAATTTGATAGTTAACTTGTCCATGCATCTCATATCTTCTGCAGCTGATGGTTCGAGTAGAGCTGCAGGTACAGGAATTACTCTTCGTAGGCATGCCTGGATGTGACTCTGTTCCTTTGTGGAACCCTTCAAGTCTTCCTTTATGAATACCTCGTTTGATGACTCATCCTTGTTTGGGCCAAAGGTGATGGAGACTTTGACCAAGAAGGAAAGACTCTGTCTGCTGTCGTAGTCCATTTTTCCATCTCCACTTGACCCTTTCCTAAAGGTCACAGGGGAGGAAAGATGTGGTTCCGGAAAGCCCAAGGAGCCTTTCAAGACACACTTGGAGAGCCGCCCGCCAGAGGCAGAGGAGGGGGTTACAATGGAAGATGCCGCCCTCACTGGAGACGGGGTCTGCAACACCAGGGTGACAGAGATAATTTCTCTAGTCAGTCCAACCAGCACTCCTGAAGGGAGGCCCGGCTGTCCTACTCTGGAGGCAGTCGGGAGTCGCTTGTCATTGTACCCAGAAGCCTGGCTAGATATAACAAATGACATTTGGGTACAAAGTATCATTTCCAGAGGGTATTTCATACCCTTCTCCACCCAGCCCCTTCCCGTCAAAAAAATCCCGGATGTTCCACCCATTCACAAGGAACAAGCAATAGAGGTATGCCAATTGCTTGAAAAAAGAGTCATCCAGCCAGTCCCAGCAGACCAAACAGGATTCGGAATTTACTCAAGATTCTTTTTGGTTCCAAAGAAAACAGGGGACTGGAGACCCATTTTGGATCTCAGCAGACTCAACCAATTGGTGAGGAAAGAGAAGTTCCGAATGGTCCCGCTACAGTCCATACTTCCCTTTTTAGGAAAGGAAAATTGGATGTGCTTGATCAATCTCAAGGATGCGTACTACCACATAAAGATGGCCAGACCATCCAGGGATCACCTGCATTTCCAGCTGAGAGCCAATCATTATCAATTCTGAGCTCTGTCCTTTGTTCTCACTACAGCCCCCAGAGTGTTCACCAAGTGCATGGCAGTAGTCACGGCTCACCTGAGGCATCTAGGATTCCAGGTGTTTCCATATTTGGATGATTGGCTCCTTACCTCCACCACCAGGCATCAACTTCTTCAAGCAAGAGAGGCTATTCTGACACTCTGCGATTGGCTAGGCATTGCAGTCAACTTAGAAAAGTCTGCCTTGTTGCCATCGCAGCATATCATTTTTATAGGGACAGAATTAGACACGTCAACCACCACTCTTTGTCTTCCACCAGAAAGGATTTGTATTCTTTGCCAACACATCACGTCCTTGGTATCAAAGAACAGAGCACCAGCTGCCGAGGTATTGAAAGTACTAGGACTGATGGCAGCAGCAATCTTGGCAATCCTGTTAGCAAAGATGCATATGAGAATCCTTCATTGGCTTCTATTCACGCAATGGTCTTACCAAGAACTTCCAATAAATCACACGATCCTGATAACAAATTCCTGCAAGAAGGATCTTTAGTGGTAGTTGATGTCTCTTCATGTCACAATAGGACGTCCTTTCATGCTACCCCCTCCAGTTGCCACTGTGACCACGGACGCTTCCCTGATAGGGCGGGGGATGGGCTTTTTCAGGGAAAGACTGCCCAGTGCACATGGACAGATCAAGGATCACATCTGCATATCAATGTCCTGGAGATGAGAGCAGTACTTCTAGCATTACAATACTTTCAGGACTCTCTTCCTGTAGGGACAATTGCAATATAGACAGACAACATGTCAGTGGTCTGGTACCTGAACAAGCAAGGCGGGACCAAGTCTTATCTCCTTTGCCAAGAAGCCCTCAGAGTATGGCAGTGGGAAGTGTCATCCCAGTGCTTTCTGTTAGCAATGCACATCCTGGGCAAATCCAAAGTCATAGCGGACAGACTGAGCAGGGCAATTTTATTGCCCCACGAATGGTCCCTCAGACAAGAGATTGCAGACAGGATTTTCCGCAAATGGAGCCAGCCTTCCTGTGACCTGTTTGCCAGTCATATCAACAACAAATGCAGAAGCTATTTTGCCCTGATTCCCATGCCAGGTCACTCCCTGAGGGATGCTCTTGTCCACGATTGGCCCCCGGGTCTCCTCTACGCATTTCCCCCAATTCCTCTGATACCCAGATTTTTACAGAAAGCAAAGTCGCTGGGACGGGCAGTAATCCTTATAACCCCTCATTGGCCTTGGCAGATTTGGTTTCCATTTCTTTACCATCACATTCTGGAAGACCCATGGATCCTGGACCCAGTTCCAGACTTATTGACACATCCGTCAGGGGATCTTCATCCATCATTGCAGACACTGAAGCTAACCACTTGGCTGCTCCAATTCCCTGCATAGCCAGGCTTTATAATCTTTCCCATGACACTAGTCAAATTTTGTTGGCTTCCCATAAGCCTTCCACTAGAAAATTGTATCGTAGTAAGTGGAAGAGATTTTCCATTTGGGCTTCCTCCCATAACATTGACCCTTACCAAGTGCCACTGTCTTCTATTTTACAATTGTTGACAGAAATTTTCAACAAAGGAGCAGCAGCTGCTACAGTGCGGGTACAACTAGCTGCTATATCTAATTTCCATCTAGGGATCGATGGATTGAATATTATGTCTCACCAATTCTCTAAGGCTTTTCTAAAAGGTTCCTTTCACATAAGGCCTGCAGTGAAGACACCTTATTCTTCCTGGAATTTAAAGTTTAAGTTATCTCACATCATTCTTCCTCCTTTTGAGCCTGCATCATCTTGTGAACTAAAATTTTTATCATGGAAAACTATCTTCCTAGTAGCCATCACTTCAGCCTGCAGAGTGTCAGAGCTCCAAGCCCTATCCATCAAGCCTCCTTATATGGTGTTCCATGCTGATAGAGTATCTCTCAGGACAAATCCATCCTTTTTGCCTAAAGTATGTTCTGAGATTAACATCAATCAAGTCACTGATTTGCCCGTTTTCTTCCCTAATCACACCAACAAATTGGAATATATGTTGCACAAACACGATGTTCACAGGCGACTTAGATTTTATTTAGACAGAACAAGACATTAGGAAATCAGATCAGCTTTTTGTGTCTTTTTCTGAGGTCAGGAAAGGTAAACCAGTTGCCAAAACAATTCTAAGTGGCTGACGGATTGTATCACTTACACATATTCTTGTCATAACATGCCCTTGTCTAGTAAGGTGAAGGCTCATTCAACCAGAGCCATTTCTACCTCTTCAGCTTTTCAAGCCAAATTACCTTTGGACAACATCTGTGCGGCAGCCACATGGTGTAAACCTCACACTTTTATAACTCATTACAAAGTGGATAAGGCCTCCAGCGACAGGGCTTCATTTGGTTCTACGGTTCTGAAGAGTGTACTTCCGTGAGCCACCCAAGATCAGGGTGCTAGGGACGCTACCCATCAGTGAAGAATGAAAGGCGAGATTGAACAACTTCACATAAAGAAGTTATGTACTCACCATAACATTCCATGTGAGATGTTCCATCTCGCCTTCATTCTCACATCCCTCCCTCCTTCCCCCTCCTGGCTGGCAGTTGACCTGAAGGCTGTCTTCATCCTGGTTTTTCAATGTGTCTTCATTCCTAGGCAGAATAATTATTGTACATCTATATGGTACACAGCAAACAAGATCTGAGGTAATACCAGCAGTGCATTGTGGGATAAGGGGTTGGGTCTCGAGCTACTGGAGAACTTTGAGCTTGCTAGTCGGCCGTGTCAGAGCCGAGGATCGGCTCTGAACCCATCAGTGAAGAATGAAGGTGAGATGGAACAACTCATATGGAATGTTATGGTGAGTACATAACTTCTTTTTCACAGGATTCTGTTAATGCATATATAATTGAATTCAGGCACAGGGCTAAAGTATATATGGTTGTTTAGCTGCATGTTAAAATGTATGGAAAAAATTTGTCTTTTTTACCTTAAACATTAAACTGACAAAAAAGAAGCAACTTTTTGTCCAAATTTCAATTAACACTGGCTACATTTTTTTCGTGGGCCTCTTCTGAAAAGGGGCAGTATACTCAGATGGACTTTCCCAGTCAAAAATGGCAATATATGATAATAATATTAAGAAGAAGAAAATAAAGTCATGAATGTGAACAGAATGGCAGAGTTTGCAATCAGATGAAAAAGACTGCTGTGGATTTAGATGTATGCTGGACAAAAATGCTGCAAATCTGGACAAAATTGCATTGCCATGGCAAAGTACAAAGTACAGTGTGAGGAATACTTTAAACAGTATGGCAACAAAGAAAGTTACTGTTATACACGATTCTGATGAATCAGATAAAAATCAAATGTATTCAGCTCAGCAACCACTAGTTATTTCAGGTCTATGTCAAATGAATGCTTGAAATGTCGATCGTCATATGGTCGAGACCATATGATCAACATTTCAAGTGTTCGAAGGTTGACTTTAACGGCACCATACGGTGTAGAATGGGAGAATTTCCCTTTTCTGCACTGAAGTGCGGTCTCAGAGTTGGTATATTTAAGTAGGGGGGTGTGCGGGGTGCAGGGCGGTTTGCCCCCCTACTCGCACTGTTAAGGTATGTTTTTTTTTCTATTATTATATATTCGAATTTTCAAATATCGACCATATGGTCTCGAACATATGGTATTCGACATTTTGACAGTTCGAATATATAACATAGACCCGTTATTTCAATGTGTGGCTGTAAATCTGATTAAAAACCATGGCCATTACTCTATGGAGAGTCCAGGAAGTCTGGAAATCCTTGTCATTTTTGTCATTTTTTAATGTTGTATGCAAGTGGAGAAAAATGGGACAGAAAAAGATTTTGCAAGTGACTGATGTAAGTAACACTGATGACTGTATATTCACCAGTTTGAACAATTCTTCAGCCAGCATACATAAAGCAGACTTGGATGATTTGTTTGTGAATGCAGTAGATTTTTTTGTGTTAAGACTGTGTGCAATTTCTTCACTGTGAACAGGAACACATCAGTACTGTCAATTTAAAAATCACTAGATTGAAAATCTGTCTATAAATGGAAGATTTATTTTATTTAAGTTAGAAAATGAAGCAGAATGTAATACTGTTACTGAAACTGCGTTCTGAGAACTGGGCTTGAGAATCTTACAGTCTGCCTAAAAGTTTCATCAAAGACTTATTCTGTCTTAAGATGGAACCACTGGGTCAGAATGAGCTGGGTTCTGTATATAAATCAAGGAGCCAGTATGGAAGCCAAATGTATTGAAAAGATCTGCTTGGGAAGAGTTGACCATGATACAGTGAACACAGTATGCAGATACAGGTGTAGAGCACGAGAAGTCATAGGCCAGGACTCAGAAAGGTTACCATCAGCACTAAGGCCTTTATACCACTGGCAATAACAATGTCTAGTTCGTAGACAGCCCTCCTATTTTGCTTGCTTTGAATACATGCAGCCCCATGGTGGACTTGTCGCTGTCTGCTTCTGGTGTACAGAGAATATTAATGTGTCATTGCAGGGGAGTGGCATATGGTAATTAGCCATGTGCTGTTCCTCAGAAAATGAACTCCGTACGTGCTTAATATAGCTGAGTACGTCACAGAAATGCTCAGTTGCATAACTCCTCTCTGCCAGTTGTGATAATCAACTCACGTAAATGCTCATGTTCATCCTTCACTTTCAGTGGCTGAGATCTTTTTATGCTGGGGAGTTTAGTGGATCACTAATGTTGGTGTGTGTGTGTGTATGTCCGTGTCTTTGTGTGTGAATGTATGTAGAAGTATGAGTGGTGTCAGGTGTTTGTGTGTGTGTATGCCTGATTGGGTGGTCACAGTAGGGGGAGAGCACTGTGTGGGAGTGCACATGTGTGCATGTCTGTGTCTTTGTATGTGAATGTTTGTAGATGTATGGGTGGTGTCAGGTGACTGTGTGTGCATACTGTCTGGGTGTTTACAGCAGGGGGAGGGTAGGTTTGTGTGTGTGTGTGTGTGTGTGTGTGTGTGTGTGTGTGTGTGTGTGTGAAGGGCATCCATACCTCTACAATCCCCCAAGAATAATGAGCAGTGGATGTAATTTACAGGAAACACTACACACCAGGGATATGTTTCTACATTGTAATCACTAGAAATGTTATAGAACAAAAGGTTTTGGAGCAAGAAAGACATATGAGGGGGGACACTAAACACCAGGGAATAGTTTTTACATATAACTCTAATCTCTTTTAAAAGTTAACAGAGCAGTAGGTTTTGCATCTGAATGATTTTACTGAACAACACAAGGTATGGAACTCTAATGTCTGTCATTACTGATTGGCTGTAAAGGTTTGTAATGTACAGGGCCATGCACAAGACTTCTGGACAAAGCTAGGGGAAAAAATGACTAGACAACATGAGGCAGTCTTTGTAAATATTAATCTAATCCACTTAAAGATTTAGTAGAGCAATGTCTTGCATCATGTTACATTTTCTAAACAGTGAGAAGCATGAGACTGTAATGACTCATTACTGACTAACTATAATCATTTGTGATCTACAAGGGATGGGGAAAAATAAGAGGCAACATCAGGGACATTCTGTAATCTTAGGGGCAGGTAAGAGGTATGGCAGTATATCCATGTGTGTGTGTGTGTGTGTGTGTGTGTGTGTGTGTGTGTGTGTGTGTGTGTGTGTGTGTGTGTGTATGCATAGGTGGCATGATTGAATAAGGTGGGTGTTTGTACTAACTCAGTCCATTGACCAACAGTGATGATTTTCGCAATAGCTGCAGAAAAGAGCCTGTTTACACTTGCAGGAATCACTGAGTAATTCAGAAACATGAAGATTTTCTGACAATAAGGTCTTTCTTTATTGCACCTAATGTCTTTGAAATAATGGTTTCCAAAATCACACTAATAGGCCTTTTCTGCCAATCATGGCTGGGTCCATCTCTGAATCCTGGCCATAATGTAGTCAGTCAAGATGATTTACAGACTCTTAGTGACCATAAATCACTTATTTGCTGAGTCAATAATGTGTAGAATCACACCCAACAAGATTTGCGAGTTTATAAAGTACAACATTGTCACGTTCATTCACAATGGTACCTAGAGTTAAAGAGCAGAAAAAAGCTCCCCTGATTTGGAAAGAATAAAAAAAACCTCCACAGACTAGAACTGCAACACAATAGCCTTCAGAAAGCATTTCGTATGAACTGTAGCAAGGAGAGCATTGTTACTGTTCAGCAAAGCTCCATGACTGTGTACTTCAGGAAGTATGTCATTTAAGCAGTGATGGTTGCAAACATGACTACTTAAATGCTTTACCTGTACTGCAGCTAGTCCTTTCACGGACAGATCAGGAACAGATCTACACCTATATTAAAATACAAATTGTGCCCTCTAACAACTTACACTTGAGGAACTGACCCTCTTGCCTTGCCCTGGCTATGGCTGTGCAGATTTATGCAGTGCAGTCTATTATGCCTCAGAAGTAGTGTGCACTCTGCAGTTTTGCAGAATTGCAGAGTGCATATTTCATTTGATATTTTTGAACAGTATGTTGAGTTACTTGCTGGTTTTGACAATTTAGATCATTATTTTACATATCTTGCTGAAAATGACTTAGAAATTCAAATGCTTAAAAGTGGTACTGGCAAGATAGCCAGATGACAAAAAGAAAGTTTCTTTGTCCATTCTCATTAATGTGATAAAATGTATTTGTCATAAGGAATGAAGTTCAAATTTAACAAAATGATTTGCCAAGCTATGTAATCACATATGAAAAGAATCCATGAAGTAAATTTTGACATTGTCAAGTGTAAAGGAAGGGCACATCCTTGAGATGTCTTATCAAAAAGAATGTTTTTTTAAAAAAAGTTCCATATCTATTATGTGAATCACAACAACAACAACACTAAAGAAATATGCTATCTCACAAAATAAAATATGAAGTAAAGTGGCATCTTGTTTTTCATTGACAGCCTATATCTCATCCTGAGGTTATCAGACTGAAAAAGTTGTCTTCACAATCAGTCTTAATACTGCATAAATCTATTTTTTTGCCAGAATGTCCCTGGCTTTCTCCCATCTGATAATAGTGTATAGTTTGTTATTTGAGAATATTGTACATTTTCACAAAACTGAGCTTCAGCACACAGCATCTTTACCAAGGTGCCCACAGCCTAATGGACAGGTAGAAGGAGTTAACTAAACTGTGAAAAAATATCATGAAAAACAATGTGACTCCAGGTATAGATAGCCAAGTCATTACCTGCATACCTTTCAAACTCTTAGCTTAAAAAATATAGATGAAGCCTAAAATAATGGGGGGACAAAGGCTAAAAAATAGGGACAGCTTTTAAATATTTCTCTTATAATCTTAGAAAGTTGCTAGAATAACAGGAGTTGAGTTAGCTTGCATTTTCTGAAGGATACAAAGTCTGAAACTCACATGTATGCCATTATTTTGTGACTTCAATCTTCTTTGATTTGCCAAGAAACTGCAAATTTTAAGAGGATCAGGCCATATGAGGATCAGGACAAAAATATGTGGCAAAAATGTGTTTATTCTGCTATATATCTGATAATTGAAATTTTGCCTTCTTTGATTGTTATTCTCAAGTTTGCAAGTTCTTTCGACTTCACTTCTCCTTTCTCTCCTTTCTACAAAGACCTACTTAAGCCTAAAGTTATTGATATTTTTTCCTCACTAAGAAAGCTACTAATCTTTAGATGTTCAATGTTATATTGTTCAATATTAGATCACTGTCCAGTAGCCTAAACTATATGAATCCTAACCCTGCCACCAGCCAGCTTTTCAAAGCTTAGGGACATCTTCCTCATATTCTGTCAGAAGCCAAGAGGAGGTCCTATAAAAAGACAATTAGAGTATCTGGCTGTCAAAGTTGGTTTTATGGAATTGTCAGTCAGTTTGTTATACTTCAAGACTGGGTGGTTAAGTCCCCTGTTGGGATAAATCTTCAACAGATTTAATTTTCTGAGGAAAACTTGTGGATTATTTGTCAGATATGTTTAAAGGAAGCTTATAGTTTTGGACTATTTCTTGTGAAGTGAGAAATTCTATGTGAATGATTTAGTGGAACAAGTGTATTTATTTGTTTTTTGCCCTTATATCCTACAGGTGTTTAAAAGTTTTATGTGTTGGAGCAGGATATTGTGCTGGGGAACTGCCTGTGATTCTTTTACCTCAGAACCACCTTTTGGCTGTTTAAAAGTTTGCTAATCTTTTCAGGCTCCACTGCCCACCTTCAGTGTTTCAAGTCTCATCTGAACCTATGGAGCAGTTAGTGTTCTTCATGGTTCTTCCTTCTCCTGTCCATAAGAAGTAGAAAGTAGTCAGGGAGCCTTTGGAGTCTTTAGATGTCAGCCCAGCTCTGATTGTACTTTAGCCACTGATGGGTGACTGTTGTGGCCATTCTTGGTACCTCAGACTGCTCACATTTTTTCTCCCGGTCTCTGTGGTGTTACACTTACAGCCACTAAGCAATGGGGTGGGGGGTTGACACATCCATTGCAGCTGTAGGAATGCTCTCTGTGGGCATGGCAGAACCACTCTTGTCAGTCTCAGCATGAGGTTAGTGAAATGCCACATAGCCGGGAAAGGGAACCTGATTCCCTGGAGACTGTGTCTATTTGGGGCAGTTTCTCTTCCATAGAGTGTCCCAGGAAAATAAAAGTAAAAAAATGTGGCTTTCTCCTGTTTCTATTTTTATGGACAGGGAAGATTTGTTAAGATTTGTTGGGAGTTAATTTCTGCTTTTACTGCCTCGTTTCCTTTTCAAAAAGTAAAAAGTGTTTTCATCATTTTCTGAATCTGAAATTCAGTCAGAAGAGTAGGAATTGCAGGGTGATTATTATGCTCCAGGATTTTCTACTCAAGCTGAAGTTTCTGATTTTGAGGAAATTCTTTCAAAATTCCCTCCAGGAGACCTTTCTTTTTCTTAAACTTAAGCTAAAATGAAAGAGGATTTTCAGAGAGATCAGAAAGGAATTCCTATTGATTAGCAAATGAATTGTGATTTGTTGCAGCTGGATATTCCACAATCTACAACTGTTCCTTCTGTTTTACCTGCTTTCGAAAATATTCTTCTCACAGTTTGAAGTTTACCTTACAGTCAAACTCCTCTCCCTGGGGAATCTGATAGGTTGCACAGGGTACCTCAGACTCACAAATAGTTGCAGTGATTTCCCTGTCCAAAACTGCTTCTGCCAGACAAACTGCTATTATTAATCATATTCCCTCTGAAGAGGTTGGGAAAAGTATTTGACAGCTTTTGGAAGAAAATGTATTCTGCAGCTTCTTTAAAATTCAGAATTTTAAACTTCCAGGCTCATGTGTTTAAGTTTTTAATTCTGCCTTTAAAGAACATGAAAAACTTCACTGCTAACTTTCCCTTTTTAGAGGTTAATTTTTTGAAAGCCTCTTTTGTAACTGCTTCTTTTGTTATTAACCATGCGTTAAAGTGTTCTTATGATGTTCCTGATACTGCAGGGTTGCTGCTTCTGGGTCAGAAATGAAAATATTTGCTTTGTTTCATTCTTGTAGTCTTCCTCAAGATGTTACACCTAAAGTTCTACATTCTGCCCTGGACAAGGAAGTTCTTGGTCTTTCTGCAGCTGAGGTGCTTAAGAGGTTTGACAAGAGGGGAAATTTGATTCAGTGGGTGAACCAAATTTTTCAACCTTCCTTAAGGCAAATAAAAAATTTCCTTCCACCTCATCTCCTTTTTGAAAAAGCAATTTAAGCAGCTAGATGCCAACTAACAGAAGTTGAAAAAGTAGTGGCAAAAAGGCTCCATAAAAAAGTAAAGCCTTACAACATCAAGTACAGTCTATTAAATCAAAATAATGCTTTTCCAGGCTCCCTCCACTCTTTTCCTGACAATGTCTCCCTCTCCCTGAGTCTTCATCTTATTTTGTGGCACCACATTGTTGCAGCCAATTGGGTTTTGATAGTCAGTTTGTCAAGTGTGTCCCTGTTGAATTATTATCTCCTTTCTAGGGATCCCTCCTTGCCCAGCAAACTAAATATCCCTGTTTCATCCTCTTCTGGAATAAATGTTATTTCAAGGAGTTATAAAACTAATACCTGCATACCTGAGGGAAAGGATTTTATGCAAGTTTTTTTTCTGATGCCAAAGAAAGAATTAATTTTGAGGCATGTGTTAGACCTTTCCTTTCTCAATGTTTTTGTAAAGGTCCCAAAGTTCAAAATATCATTCCTTCAGACCTTATTACCTCTGGTTCCTTTGCTAGTTTTCATGGTAAAGCTTGATTTAAAGATGCCTATTATCACATACCCATGGACAAACATTTCAGCTTTTTTGTTTTTCTCTGTATCTAGTTCCCATTATCAGTTCTCTGTCTTACTCCTTAGAGTATCTATTCAGGAGGATAAGTATCTAGCTCCAGTAATTGCTTATAGCAGACATCAAGGATTTCACTTATATTCCTTACTTGGATGATTGTCTTGTATTTTAGACTTTTTTCCAATTATCAAAATTCCTTAGAATGTGTTCAGAATATTCAACTCAGTCTATCTTTTCATGTGAAATTACAGAAATCTTTCATCCCATCACATAGAATTGTTTTCCTGGGATATCTTTTAGAGTCTGCACTTGGAATAGTTTTTCAATCTCCAGACAAAATAGAGATGCTCTAAAAGTTCTTCCTGAGTTTTTCCAATCAGAAAAGCTATCTGCCAGGGAATTTTTCAGGATTCTGAGTACATGGCTTCTATGATTCTTATGATTCCTCTGATCAGACTTTACAAAAGGAAAATTCAATGATAGCCAAGGTCAGTCTGAACCCAGTATCTTGACCCTTTATCTTTTCAAATTCCCATTTTTGGTATTTGTAAGGAAGGAGGTTCTGTGGTGGGTAGGCCAGTTCTCTTGGAATCCAGGTCTCCTATTCTCCTTTCCACCAACTCTTCAGTCTGTTACAATAGATCTTAAAGCCTGGCATGGAAAACGGTTTCAAAAGAGAGAAAGTGCAAAGTATGTGGAACAAACAAAACACAAAAGCACATACATTTCAAAGACATGTTGGCAGTAGTAAATGCCTTGAAAGGCCTAAATTATCTCTGATCTCAAGGACCTTTGCAAATTTTCACAGGCAAGACCACAGTGATGTAGTACATAAACAAACAAGGAGGAACCAGAACTTAACCCCTTTGCAGACTTGCTATGATAGCCTGAGAGGTAGCGACTCAGTTCAGTTTAACACCTCAGGCTTCATATATTCTGTCAAAGCAAAACATGTCTGACTTTATAGCAGACAAGCTAAGCAGGACCAAGACAAACCCTCATGAATGGTTCCTCTCTCTGGGATCTTCAGGAATTGATCCATCTGTGGAGAACACCTCAAGTAGATCTCTTTGCCTTCTTTCAGAGCAGACAATTAAATAAATTTTGGTCCAGGATTCCATGCAAACAGGACGGGAGTACAGATGCCTTCTCATTTCCATGAATGGGAATATTCATATATGCTATTCCACCCTTTTCACTGATACCAAGAATTCTTCTAAAGATCCAGAAGGACTTTACAAAGATTGCGGTGGTGACACCTCCTTTGTCTTAGGCAACAGTGGTTATCCCTTTCTCTGAATCAAGTCAAGGGAAATTACCTCAGGCTTCCCCATAGAATGAATTTACTTACAGAAGACAGGGGTTGTTTGACTGCCTAGGTGACAGAATTTTCATCCCTTATAGGCACCTTATTTTTGAGGATGGAATGACAGAGGATAAAAAAACTGCTACTATGAAATCATATTTGTGTATGTGGAAAAGATTTTCTAGCTGGTGCTGTTCCAAGAACTAGGACCCTCTTAAGGCCTGATTGTCTGATTGATGATTATTTGTGTGAGTTACTGTCTCCTGCTCTTTCTTTCTTCTCTATGAAGATTCACTTATAGGCCATTATTGTTTTCTGCCATAGACCACCCCCCCACCTTTCTAACCAGCGTCAAGTTAGGCAGTTTTTAAATAGGTTTCATATCTATCCACCTAGGAAATAGGTGGCTCCTACTTGGGATTTTAACTTTTGGCTTGAATAGCATACACTTTTTCCATTTGAAACTAATCATCTGGCTAAAGTGAGGTTCTTACCATGGAAAGCTGTTTTATTAGTTGCCCTGGCGTCAGCTAGGAGAATATCTGAGTTACAAGAATCGGGTTTCTTTATAACAAAAGTGGTTTCGGAGTTTCTTAATCTCACTGTCTTTTTCCTTATCTCAAGAACAAGGGGAAAACATTCTTCATACTGTGGATGTCCACAAGCAACTCAGATACTACCTAGACAAAACTCAGTCTTTCAGGAAAACTGATCAGCTGTTTGTCTCCTATTAAAGGCGGTGGCAGCTCGTGATATCAGACTGCAGGACTGCAGCCCCACCAACTGTGAACCACAATGGTACAACCCAATAACTTCCCCTAACCTCACATAGAAAGTGAATCCAGACTGCTTCCTTACCAGTCCAGATTCAGGAAGACGGCAGCAGACTATAATCTGGAAGGGGATCGGACTGCAAGGTCAGCAGTCTTGGAACATTCACAAACAGGAACTGGGAAGCCAGAAGTGTGCAATCCAGCGTGCGCAAATGCAGACGAAGCTGTTTGGATTTATTTTGCAGAGCCAGCTTTGGATTTTATCATTGCAGCAGCTGTTTGGATTTAATTTGCAGGTATATTATGGTGTGTGTGTGTGTGTGTGTGTGTGTGTGTGTGTGTGTGTGTGTGTGTGTGTGTGTGTGTGTGTGTGTGTGTGTGTGTGTGTAATGCAGCCAGTTGTTGATTTATACTGGCGGCTATAGAAAGAACTCAGGACACCTGCTGGTGGTGGTTAGAGAATACCTCAGGCTTGAACCCAACAAGAGCCTGAATTCCCTACCCACTACCATCTATGAAATTTTGCAGATTTTTGCCTCATATTTTGTTCTGTTCTGTTCTGTTCATCATAAAGTCTGTGGTTTCTGAATTTTTGCTTCCTTAGATAGTTGATGGTGCAGTGGTAGCATTGTTGCTTCAGAGCTAGAGATTCTCTGGTTTGATTCTTGGCTGGGATGCCTTCTGTATGGAGTCTGCATATCCTGCCTGTGTTTGTGTGTGGGTTTGCTCTAGTGTCCTCCCATGTTACAAAGACATGTGTCTCCCTGGGCCCCTGCAGAAAATTGGCTTTTGTTCAAAGTCAGACTTTCCTGGTTAACAGATGTTAAATAAATAAAACTGACAAGCATTTGAATTTCAGACTTCATATTCTTCAGAAAGTACATAGTAGCACAAAACCTTTTATTCTAGCAATTTTCTAAGTTTATAAGATGAATATTTGAAATTTGTCCCTATTTTTAGGACTGTATTCCTCCATTATTAGCTTTGTCAGGGTTTTTGTGCTAAGGTTGAGAGCTATGGTGAGAACTGAATCACTGAATATGTTTGAGGGCCATATTCCCCCATTACTAGCTTTGTCCAGGTGTTTTGTGCTAAGAGGTTAACTGCTATGGTGAGAACTTAATTCACTAAATGGTAGCCATTTAAGTTTCAGTCTTCCTCTCTTTCATAAAACAGCTGATTTGGCATAGAGGTATGTTGCTCTGACTGTTTTGCACAGGGTCCTGGGTTCAAGACTTGGCAGAGAAATGTATGGTGGTAACACAGCATTTTATATTAGCAACTTTCCAAGATTATACAAGCAGTGTTTAAAAGGTGTCGCTGGTTTTCGGGCTTTTGTTCCCCCCACCAATAAATTTTGGCTTTTTCCAGATTTCTTGTGCTGCAAAGTTGAGTAATACAGTTGAGTGTCGAGTAGATTTTACAAGGAGCTGAGAACTGCAGGGGAAGAGAAGTTTAGTGCTGCTTATGCTAAGTCTGCTTGATTTTTAATAGCACAACAGGTAGTGTACTAACTTTTGATGCAGAAGGCTGTGGGTTCTACTCCCACAGGGGGTGGATGCTGCCGTACTGAGAATGTACTCCTTGGCGAAGATACAGGCACTTTATTTGTAGCTGAAACAATGAAATATAAAATTGTTTGGTAGCAGCAACCTCTTCATTAGTTACCTCTTTAATGTGGAATTTTATAGATGACTTTTACTTCTGCAGAGATTGCACATATTTATTGATACTGGTGGACTGTAGAAGTTTGAGTAGACTATTATGATGGAAATGTTCTCAATTGGGCAGTTTTGTCATTATTGATGCATGCATTTTGTTTCATTGTTTACTGGAAAAATGTTCAAAACAAATTTAAAACACCCTCTAACAACTGTACTGTATTATACAAGGAATATAATTTAATACAATCAGGAAGGTGGATCACACAACACATGTAAGTCTTGTCTGCAAGGAGCCTATCATTTGAAAACAGTCCAAAGTTAATCTATATACTAGCCAAATGTATTTTCTTTGAATGTGGATTTCAATGCTGTTTCAATGAATTTGAGTTTCAAGGACAGAGAAGTTTTAATGCCAAGTCTATTTTCATTGTTTGACTGCATTGCATTGCTTAGCAGATGTCTTAGCATTTGTGCTGTAAAATGCAAAATAAAACTTTCAAATGAAATCCAAATCATCATAGAAGTAAAGCAGTATGCACATTACAGTGTTTATGGTAAATGGGGCGAAATAGCCAAGTAATGGGACATTGGAGTGGCTGCAGGGGGGAGGCTTCATTCGACCATGATTTTGTGAGGGGGAAGGGCAGCAAACTCCGGCTGAACTATACCTCTCAACTGTCCAGATTTTCACAGAATGAATAGATTTTTGCTTCTTATTTTTGGTTTGTTCCTCATAAAATTTGTGGTTTTCCGGCAAATCATTTAGGAATTAAGTCACTAAATAATGGCAGACATTGAGTTTCAGACTTCGTAACCTTCAGAAAAATGTATGCTAAAACAAGACCTGTTATTCTATCAACTAAGTTTATACAAGAGCAATATTTAGTACTGTTTGTATGTTCCTCCAGTATATTTGGCCTTGTCCAGATTTCCTGGATTAACAGGTTGAGAGGTATATGCAGATAAATTGTTTTATAGAATTAGGCATATCCAAACCTCTCAACTGTCCCCGATTGTGGCTCAAAATGTTGCTCTCCCTCTGATAATCCCTCCACAAAATGGCAATTTTGGAAGAAAGCATGGAGAGTTTACAATTAATAAACAACTGTAACAATCAGAGTTATAGATTACTTTTATTTCAGCAATGCATGTAGATTCATGTATTTTGTCAGCTGCTCAAGTTAACAGTACTAATATTTTAAAAAGTGTCCTTTCTTTGATAGGTTCCCAGCTGTATTGTGTGGCTACTTTATATTTTTGCATCACATTTTGGTCCATTTTTCATAAAATTGTGGTTTTCTGGCAAATTAGAGGCAAATCATTAAAGATTGAAGTTAGAAAATAATGACAGACATTTGAGTTTCAGATTTCATACCCTTCAGAAAATTCATACTAATGCAAGACCTACTATTCTATTAGAAAGTTTATAAGAGCAATATTTAAATATTGTCCTTATTTTTGGGCCTTTGTCCCACTTCTGTGTATGGCTTTGTCCAGATTTCTTGCTCTGAGGTTGAGAGGTATGACAAATGTGTCAGGGCCATCATGGTCAGTCAGAGACATTTCAAATTGTGACATACTTGTTGCACCCCACTCCCCCATGTAGCGTCTCTGGATATGTCCAAGCAAGGCAAGGAGCAGTTATGCAGTGTAAGTGTGCAGAGTATCCTGCCATCCAAGGTAGACACAAGTACTACAGTGGCTTTTCATCTGTCCTTGCTTGACTTTGCAGAATGTTCTGGTTTTCTGTCATATTTTTATACTGTTGATTTATGCTTGTTATTATTCAGAAAGTGCCCGTTGCTCTGTGTTTAAGTAGCAATGCTTTCATGACCATCAGGTAAGCTTGTCTGAGATTATAAGATGCAAGTAAGCTTTAATAAGCATACTGTTAAAGAATTACCAACATTGAAAGCCTTTTTGTTGTTGCCATGCAGAGAATACTTACATAACTAGATAACGTATAAGTCTTGGGTATTGAAATGCATATGACAGTATTTGTAATAAAGGACAGGATTACAGTATTTTAAGAAGCTCATTACCTTTGTTGGAGACTTGCAGTCATCTTTGCAGGCTTCACCCATAAACTAAACAGAATGCCAATCTATCATGTGTGGTCCATTACCTGTACAGTAATCCTTTAAGCAATTTATCTTGAGCTTGTTTCTTGTTTGCTGTTAATTTTTTACTTTTATCATGTTTTCCCCATGAAACAAGTAGATAGTTGTTGTCAGGCAGCAGGTCTTTTTTGGATAAGAAACATTTTTACAAGTGGGGGTATCACAGACATTGCTACTTTCAGCATGTTATTTGGTACTTTAATAAAGCTGAATATAAATTATAATTAGAACTGCAGTGCAAGGAGAAGTGGTTTCAGTTGAGTGCTGCTTGTTTTTTTTATACTTGACTTTGACTGGCATTCCAGTAATATATTTAAAAAGTAATTTATTTTTTCATTCCTCACAACCTTTTTGTTTCCATTTAGATATTAAGTAAGCTGTCATGCAGCCAATGCATTGAAATATTTTTTTTTCTTCTACACTTCATTTTGTCTTGATTGGACTCCCATAATGACGGTTTGGCACCCAGGGTAACGTATTTAATTAAAGTTCCAGTTTTTGTGGTTTTGAGCATAGCCCCTCCTCTTTCTAGTTGACTGCACCCCTTCCCATTTGCCCCACCCATTCAGCTGTCTCCTGCAGCCCCCCTTTAATTTGAAGTCACCAGCTGCCACTAATTAAAGGTAATGTAAAAGGACAACCAGTGTCAAAGCAGACTGTTTTAGATAGTAGTCTCATGCCATTAGCTTTTGCTGTTTATAAGCCATTGCTATGCAGGGTTAGAGCACATTCCACAAGGGCTTTGGCTTCTTCTCTGACTTTCTGAAAAGGGATGAACTTTACAAGTATCATAGAGGCATCAACTCAGTTATCTGTGCATACTTTTATAAAAGACTGCAAGTTGGATTCCTTCTCCAGGTCCAGAGCAGGCTTTGGAAGGACCATTCTCCAGGGGCTCCTGGATGTTTAATTTATTTTTTCCTCCCTTTTTTACTTTTTAAGCTATGGTAGTCTATGCATATAACTCAGGCTGCAACAGTGATCTAATGCTGAATATAGTACTGATGTGTAAGCAAGCTTATCATAGCAGCAGCTGTCTTCTACCGCCAGCCCTCTTGTTTGCTGTTTTGTATTAGCAGGTTGTGGATATGTATACCCTCATATATAGAGTGGCCTGGGGTTTGATTCCTGAGCAAAACACTTAACAGGAAAGAGCTCCCAGATGGATGGAGCTTGAAAAAGCCCATGGAGATCAGTACACTACCCAGTTAACAAATAAAATAAAATAAATGTAGTTCCACTTGTTAACATCTGTTCCTTTCAGGATTATAGCCTAACATCTTGAGGCAAGAAAACTCAGACATTTTTGGCATTTTGTCTTTTTATAGGAGCTCCTCTAGAGCTGACAGTTAGAGTGCATGCAGGACACCCTTAAGTTTTGAAATGCAAACCAAAAAGTAAAAAATTCACACAGACAATCAATTAATAAAAACTGCAAGGAAAACCTAACCAAGCTACACTTTTCGCTGTGTGATAACTTAAACCTCCAGTATTAGAGGCCCATAGGATATATGCAAATGACCCTTTAAAGACATCACCACAAAGACGTAAAAAGAAAAAGTAAAAACTCATGAACATATAGAAGCCATATAGCTGAAACACTTGATGTCTTAAGGGTCCATTTGCATATGTCCCATGGACCTCTACTGCAGAGAAGATTAAGGTGTCTAGCGTGGTTAGGTTTTTTTTTTTTTTTTTTGTAGTTTTTACTAACTGGTTTGTCTGTGTGAACATTTTACTTTTTGGTTTGGATGTTAGTTGGGATATTTTTCAGTCACCTTAATGGTTATGAACATCAGCTGTGTATAAAGACCCTATGTTTCTAAAGTATAGGGAGTTAGTCCACTTGACTTGACTGTGGTGGTGGTGGCGGTGTGGTGTGGTGGGGTGTGGTGTGGTGTGGCGTGGCGTGGCATGGCATGGCATGGCAGTGTTGTTGCCTCACAGTAAGATGCTGTCCTGTTTGATTCCCAGCTAAAGCGTCTTCTGTGTGGAGACATGTGTGAATGGGTGTACCTTCGTTTGAAGGTTGTGTGTCAGGGCTGGCAACTTGGCATGTAAAAGTGTACGGCCAATCATTAGCAGATTGGAGTTCTGCTGTGTTGACCCCTAACCGGGAAAAGCTGAAAGACACAACAACAGCATACTGTGTTGACTTGCTTGTAAGAAGGCTGAAATATGCATGTCCACAGCTGTGGGGTGGTTGGGTTTATTGGTCTGAATACATCCACAAACAGAAAAAGTAAAACATCAGGGACATTCACAAGTTATATAGTTAAAACACGTGATGTCCTTAAGGGGTCATTTGCATATATCTTATGGGCTTCTATTACAGGTGGTTTAAGGTATCACAGCATGCTGATGCCAAGGGGTAGGATCTGTGAAGCTTAGATTACTGAGGCAGTTGTCTATTACAGTCTTTGTCCCTAAAGTAACTTTGTTAACAGCATTCAAACAAATCATTCATCTACCAGTCTTTTCTCAAACCATTCTAAGAAAGGAGGTTATTTGTTACATACCTTGTTTGTGTATTAACAGCTCAGGTTGTACCTTCACTGGACAAAGGAATTCAGAAGAGATAATCAACTTTATTTGTTATTTTCTCTGGAAATACAAGAAAGATGTTCATTATATTGATCACTGATGTAGTAACCTTAGCTATATGGATTATATCCTGTCAAGGATATAACAGCCAGCCAGCTTCCAAAGCCCGAGGACACCTTCCATGTGCTCAAAATGTCAGGCAGCTCAGACTGAGCTGACTTGGTAAAAAGCCCTTCAGAGCTTAATGCCACTAAAAAGTACACTCATCTGAGGCTTTTGAGGATTGACATCCGGCTTGTGCTTTCCTTTACTGGACGGATAAGTTCCCTTTGGGGAACAACAATTCCATTTTCTTAATTTTGTTAATTACTTTCCTTTTCCGGGATGTTATTTTAAAGCTAGGAGTGCTGTGTTTTAATGGGCTATCCCAAGGCTGTAATGTATTTTTAAATTGAACGCTCATTTTTTTGTCAGCTTAAAAGTGAGGTAAAGCACCTGAAAATATTTTTTTTCTTTGGAGAAATTGTGTTTATTTTACTTTTGTGGAGATGGCATGGTGTTTTAAAGTGCTTCTTACTGTGTGTTTCTGTCAGAAAACTAACCTTTGTAGACTGGTGGTATTTACCGGCAATTGCAGCTTGCCATCCTCAGGAAAGAGGCATCATTTTCAGCTTGACCATGGAGCAGACTACCGGTCCCACTGTCAGTCCTTCTTCCAGCCACAAGTAGAAACAATTAAGCAAACAGCCTCTGCTACCATAGCAGGCTAGCAGTTTCCCTCAGCTGCAGGTGGGTGCCTCTGCTGTAGCCATTTGTTGTATCTCAGACCACTCATCCTTTACCTAGAATATCTCTGGTGTAGCACCTGCAGCTACTGTTGACCAGGTGCTAGCCATGTCATCTGTGGCTGTTGGGATTCCCTCAGTGGGCAAGGGAGAGCCACTTTTGTCAGTTCTGGAAGAAAAAATAGGGAAGGTTTCCCTGAAAGCTGTGCCCATCCCTGGGGAAGCTGCTGCTGCTGCCATTAGTAACGCGGACAGAAACCCAAGCGTGTATCTTTCCCATCCTTCTTTATTTTCTTTGGATAGGCATAATTTACTGCATCCACTGCAGGGTTTAATTTAGGCTATTGGTCCTTCTTGTAAAGTAGTTTCTGGTAAAATAAATGGAGATTCCTCTTTTCCAGAAGATATTCAAGATTTTGAATCTGAACTGGAAGAGCTAATATAGACTTTTTTCCTCAGATTTCTAATTCAGACTCATAGGAGAGCTCAGTTTCTGATTTTCCTTGTAGGGGTTTCTCTTTCTCTGAAACTATTGAAAGAACGCACAAGTGTTTTCAGTGGGAGAACACTGAGGTTTCTCAGAAAATGCTATGAGTTGTTACAGGAAGATTTTCTCGAACCTACACCTATTCTCCTGTTCTGTCTGCTTTAGAGGATATGTGTTTGTTACTGCTTGCAAATTTCCTGATAGTCAGCCAGCTACCCCTAAAAAGGTAGATAGGATGTATAAATCTCCTCAGTCTTTTAAACGTTTATGCACTATTCCCAAACCTGACCCAGCAGCTGTAGCTTTAGTTGACCCAACTGCTGATAAACACTCAGTTAATTCCCATCCTATTATTTCTAAGTATGGGAAAATTATTGACAGGTGTGGGAAGATAAATGTATACTTCTGCAACTTTGATTTTATGTGCAGATAACTCTGATGATACATCTTTTACATGGCTGTAGCCATTGGCACTGTTTTGAGAAAGTTTGCATGGCTGCATTTTCAAAACTTCCCAGATGATGTTAAAAATGAGATTTTAAATTCTCATTTGGGTAGATATTTAGGCTTTGGCCCCTCTGCTGCAGAGGTGATCAGAAAGTGTAATGAAAGGGTCAAGGTGATTCAGTGAATCTCTAAGATTTTTCAGTCCTCTTTTTCCAGATTTTCCAAGGGATTTTCTATCTCCTCATCCAGTTTTGGCAAAAACCAGAATAAACAGCCTCAGCAAAATACAGGTAAACAGACATTTAAGAAGAAATAGCAAGGGGATTCCAAAGTGAAGTTTCAAACCACCACAAACCAAGGACCACCCAACACGTCTGTATGACTGTTCAAGAGACCTTGTGATCCCCTCCCACCCTGACCCCTTTTTTCTTCCAGAAGGTCTGAATTTCCATTTTAATCTTTGGCAGTAGATTGTTTCAGGCAAATGAGTTCTGAAAATCATTCATCGAGGTTGCAGATAGCAGTCATACCTCTTAACTATCCAGATTTTTTCCTCATAGTTTTGGTCTGTTCCGCATAAAATTTTTGGTTTTCTGGCAAATCACTGAGGATTAAAGTCAGAAAATAATAACAGACATTTGAGTATCAGACTTCATACCTTTTAGAAAATTCATGCTAATGCAAAATCTGCTGTTCTATCAACATTCTAAGTTTTTAAGAGCAATATTTAAAAAATTGTCCCTATTTTTGGGCCTTTGTACCCCCATTATTTATGTCTTTGTTTAGCTTTCTTATGCTAAGAGATTGCGAGGTATGATGGCAATGTAAGGAAATTCTTCCTTTCCAGGGGGTCATTTCTCATCCACCAGATCAGAATCTCTTGTATCCGCCGGTTCTTCATCACATGCTGTCCCAAGAAGTGACAAAACCAGTTCCTACTTCCCAGGTGGGGAAGGGTTTTTATTAAAGGATGCTCCTAGTGCCAAAGAAAGAAAATCCTGGAATCCAGTTCGGAATCTTTCTTTCTTTCCTGAACCTGTTTGTGAAGGTGGCTAAGTTCAAAACAATGTCACTTCACAATCAGTGCTAACTTTGTTCTCTATCAAGTTTCCTGGCAACACTAGATTTAAAAGATCCTTATCATCACATCCTTATTCCTCTGGACATCAGACATTTCTTTAGATTTTATGTCCCTGGATCACATTATCAGTTCTCTGACTTACACTTTGGACTATCCACTGCACCAAGGGTGTTCACATAGTGTTTAGCTCAGTTATAGCTCATTGCAAGATACAGAGTATCCACATTTTTCCATATTTTTCAAAGTGTCAGGAATCTCTGTCTTGGGTAAAAGTTCTCATGCACAAGCTTGGATTCCAAGAGAACATTCAAAATCTTTATTGACTCTTTCACATGGGATTGTGTTCCTGGGATGTCAACTAGACACCTCAGTTCAAAGAGCTTTTCTTCCATGGAAAAAATAAACCTTTATCTAAATCTATTTCTAAGGTTTTCCAGTCAGTCCTCTGTCGCTATGAGGGAATACCTCAGAAGTTTAGCTTGGTATATGGCTTCACAGCAAAATCTCACTCTGCAAGCATCCTACATTCCATCAGAGCAAAATGGTGTGGCGAACAAGCTGAGCAGGACTAGGGCAGACCCTCAAGAATGGAAACTGGCTCGGAGTCTTCTAGGAATTCATCCATCTGTGGGGGGGGGGGGGTCCCTCGACTAGACTTCTTCACCTCTTTGAAAAATCAACTAGAAAAATGCTGTTCCAAGACTCCATGCAAGAAGGCCTGGAAGACAGATGGATTTTCTTTTCCTTGGATAGGAATGATCCTATATGCTCTTCCACTCCTTCCATTAATATCCAGGGTACTTCTGAAGATTCAGAAAATATTCACCCAGATAATTCTGGTGACTCCCTTCTGGCCCAGACAACCTTAGTTCTCCCTTCCTTTGGAAATGGACAGGGGCAATTACCACAACTCCTCACATACTGGATCTACTCACAAGGGAACAAAGGGATTTGATACACCCCAACCTCAAACAACTTCAATTGGCTGCATGAATGATATGGTCTTAATTCTTTTTTGGCACTTTTTTACTGAGGTTATGCAGTAGGTACTAAAGAGGCCAGAAAGCCTGCTACTAGACAATCATATATTAACAAATGGAAAAGTTTTTCTGTTTGGAGTCGGTGACATAACCAGCATCCACTCAGGCTAGTTGTTCTCTGTTTCTGCAATATCTGTGTGAGCTACTATCCTATGGCTTTTTTATTCCTCTGTCAATGTTTATTTATTGGCCATTCCAGCATGTCTACCCATGGATCATATTTTTTCAATTCAGTCTCATGTCAGAATGTTCCTAAAAGAGGTTTTGCATAAGAAGCCTCCAAAAAAACTGGTGGCACCTGCTTCGGATCTTAATTTTGTAATAGAGAAGCTGACACTTGCTCAGTTTGAATCAGCTTATCTGACTGTCTTGCGGTTCTTAAGATGGAAAATAGTTTTATCGATTGCTGTGACTTCTGCAAGAAGGGTATCTGAGTTGCAACATCTTATGGTGAATCAACCCTGTCTGATTTTCCAGAGGAATGAGGTTTCTTTGAGAACTAATCATTCTTTTATGCCTAAAGGGGTATCCAAGTTTATATTAAACCAAAATATCCATCTCCGGTTTCTTTCCTGAACTTAAAAATGATGTTGAAAGGATAGTGCATATCTTGGATGTCCACAGAAAACTCAGGTACTATCTTGACAGAGCTAAATCTTTCAGATCTTCAGATCAATTGTATCATTCCTTATGAAGCTAAGAAAAAGGAACAATCTGTGTCAAAAAAGACTAATTCCAAATTGATGTCTAAGGCCTAATAACCTTTTGTTATACCCACCATAAAAAAGTATTCCAGGCAGGGTCCACTCTATCAGGGCCTTGGCTTTATCTATGGCTTTTTGGAAAGGGTATGATTGTAGAAGTATTCTAGAAGCTGCTACTTGGTCGTTTGTGCATACTTTTACAAAGTACAAAAACCTTGATTCCTTCTCTGAGTCCAGATCAGTCATTCTCCTGGGTCTCCTGGACTTTTCTCCTTCTACCTCCCAAATGTACTAAGCCAGGGTAATCTACTCATATAGTTAAGGCTACTGCAGCAGAGCTCAATATGATGAACATAGTATAGTTGTGTAAGTTAAACTTACTGTAACAGTAGATGTTTGAATGATCACTGCTGTAGTAACCATTCTATCCCTACTCCCCCATGTTTTTGGTGTATTTTTATGCCAGGGTGTGGACATTTATTTTTTATTGTTCACAGCATTGTCCTTTCAAGTCTCAGCCTCCCTCTCTCTTCTGGCAGGAAAGCTCTGAAGGGTTTTGCATCTAAACGTGGCTTTTATTCAGCTCAGCTTGAGCTGCCTGACAGTTTGGCTACATGGAAGGTGCCCTGATGCTTTAAAAGCTGGTTGGCTGTTATATCTTTGGCAGGATATATCCCATATAGTGGTTATTCAGACATCTGCTGTTATGGTAAGTTAAACTTAAACAACTGTACTTTCTCCAAAGTGACTTATCTAGATGGCTCTTATAAGTGTCTCCCTTATCTACTTTTTGTATAACAAACTGCTACCATCAAGACCCAAAGCCCATTTCACAAGATCCATCTCAACTGCCATGGCTTACTTCAGGTACTCATATATAGCTGATATTTGTGCTGTAGCAAAATGGACAACAATGTATACCTTCAACAAACGCTGTTAAGTACAGTCTCATATCACGATCCAGAGCTTCCTTTGGTTTTGCATTCTCAGGTGTCTCATGTAGTGATGCCACCCATAAAGAAAGTAGTTGAGGATTCTGTCCCAAAAGATGAGATGGACAGAGGTGTTACTGTAGGATATTAAAGTTATTTAGTTATCATAGCAACAGATTCTTACTGTCCCTCTCCATCTGTCTTGACAATCCTCCCACCATTCCCCCATACAAACTGTCATCATTCTTCCAGGTTATATCTAAACCTGAAGCCTTTTTACAGACTTTGTTGGCACCTGTATACCTGATGGGGGCAAACACAATCTGAGGAGCCGGTGGAATGCACTGTATAATGGGAGAGGGGAGGAACTTGTGCACTGGAGAAGCTTCTGTTTGGAAGAAGTTGCTAGCTCAGATACGCCATGAGGGTGGATAACCTAATAGTCAAGATGGATGGAGAGGTACAATAAGGATCTATCATTATAGTAAGTACATATGTTTTGTTTCTGATATATACATACATGGATATATGTACCTCAACTGATTATATCTTTTGTAATTGAAGTATAACATAATATAGATTACTACACATGGTAATGTATAGTGCAGTGTGTATTCGCGCATTTCATAAGAATAGAGTACATGTGGGATGTAATGTGATTTTTGCATTTGCACACATTAACCTTAAGACTGAAAAATGGGATTGTCCACATACTGTCTCCTAGATGTCTGTGTCTGGCCATCAGTGGCTTAACATTTATGAAGTGAAATTGAATCCAGTTGTCAAAATACTGTGCAGATGGACTCCCTTTGAACTATATGAATTTGCTGAAGGTCTTCTGGTGCCTGGTTGGATAGTATAATGCTGTTTTAGAAACAGATCAGGACTCTGACCATTTAAGGAAGCAGTGGTTTCAGTAATCCTTAAAGGAAAAAAACACCCTAACTTGCCATTTTCTTACTGCCAAATCTGTATTTTAAATCATGACTATAAATTGTTTATGACTATTCTGGCAGAGAAAGAATAGCCCTTTATTAATTTATTATTGGCCAGCACACTTTCAATAATTCCACAACAACACAAAGTTTAATACCGAAGACACACAAAATGGGATATCCAGTTGTCTTTGTGATTATTTTTAACAGCTTTATTGAATTATCACTTAAGACATGGGCAAACATACATGTATATAACTGAAAAAACATGTTAACATGCTTACAGTTACAGACATGCTTTCATACAATTATCTTCATTCCAGCATTACATAAATAGCTCAGTTCCTGCCTTCCTTTAAACCTTTTCATTCAAAGTGTTATTCTGCATGTATTGTTCCCACAATTTTCATTTTTTCCTAAGTAATTTGCACCAACCCTTTCCTAAAGATCTCAATTTCAGTTTGTTTATTTCTGTTACAATATTCACTTCTTCAAATGCAGTTGGTTTAGACTTTGATTTATATGATTTGGTTGTTATAACATAATAAGATTTTTTTGATCTTATTAGAGATATTGTTATTAACATAATAAGATTTTTTGATCTTTTGATATTTTTGAGGTAAAACTTTGATTTGGTTATAACATAATAAGACATGACCGCTTAAAACGCAAGGGTGGAGGAGTAGCAATACTTTTCAAAAATCAACTTAACATCTCTACTCAACCAGCATGCCCAAACCTAAATAGCAAAACAGAAACCATCATAATTAAACTCCAACTTAACACCAAAAAATCCATTTACATTATTTGTTTGTATCTTCCCCTAGGTAACAACATTCCAATACTAGAAGACTTTTTAAGCTGGGTTTCTACCACCTACCCCCAAGAAACCATAATTCTTGGCGGCGTGGCTAACATAGACTGGAACACTATTAATACTGTCAATCCCTCCTCTCATATTAACCTACATGGTTTCTCACAAACTATTACCTCAACTACAAGAGTCAATAAGCCCAGTAAGAAAGAGAGTATATTAGACTGGATACTCATAAATAAAGTTAAGACACAATATAAGGTAGGTACTATGCCAGACGACATCAGCGACCACTGTCTAACCTACATTACTAGACAAAAATCAGAATATGTTAACCTCCCAAATACAAGGCTAATTCGATCTGTCAAGCACTTTAACATAGACCTTTTTAAAGCTGAACTGAGAGCATGTAAATGGAATTGCTTAAAATCACTCCCCCTGGAGGAAGCAGTATTATTCTTTAATTCTACATTCTTATCCATACTTCATTCACATGCTCCAGAACGCTCTATTAGAGTAAAGACCAAATCTGCCCCATGGCTGACCACCAATACTAAAAAACTCATGCTTGCTAGAAACAAAGCATGGACAAAATGGAGATGCAATAAACAAAACCCTGATTTAGTTAATTTCCGCCAGCTTCGAAATTTAGCGAAAAAATCAATAATCTCTGACAAGAAAAACTTCTACTGTAAACTTCAGGAAACTCATATTAACAACCCTAAACAGTTCTGGTCATCAGTAAATAAACTTCTTTCCCCAGGAACTGCTAAAACTCCTTCCCACTTAATGCTGACCCAGAAACCCTCTCCAGACTGCTAATGCTTTCAACTCTTTTTTCTCTGAAACTATTCAAACCCTAGCCAAACAAATGAACCCTAACAACTCTCATATACCATCTAACATAACTACCTCTTCCTTCAACTTCTCTCTAAAACCTATATCTACCTCTTTCATCTACAAACTCATTCACAAACTGAAACCCTGTACCCCTTCTGCTGACAAGCTCCCTTCTCTTTTCCTTCAGAAAGCTGCCAAAGAAATTGCATATCCTATATCCTTACTTATCAACAGAACTATCCAAGAAGGAACCATCCCTGCTATCTGGAAAGTCTCCTATATTATCCCACTGCATAAAGGTGGTAACTCCCTTGACCTTTCCAACTTTAGACCTATTGCCCTTCTTTCACCCCTAGCAAAAATCATGGAAAAATGTATTCATCAGCAACTTGTACACCATCTCTCTCTTCACAGCATAATAGCAAACTGCCAGCATGGTTTCAGACCCCATCATAGTACCACCACTGCCCTTCTATCCTTTGTAGATACTATCAACAAAAATCGAAACAACAATACTCTCTCTTCCACTCTTTTCATTGATCTCTCTAAAGCTTTCGACATGGTCAACCACTCTCTCTTAATTAACATTCTTGAATCTCTCCCTTGTGATAAACTAGCCACTAATTGGTTTAAATCTTATCTTAACAACAGACAACAAGCAGTAATATGGGAAAACCATATCTCATCTCTCTTGCCCATTTCCATCGGAGTTCCCCAGGGCTCCATTCTGGGTCCACTTCTGTTCTCCCTCTTTATTAACGATCTTCAGACTGCTATCCCACAAGCAACCTGCATACAATATGCAGATGATTCTACCCTTTCGGCACCTTCCTCTACTGAACTGAGCTCATTGACCCAAAATACCTTTAACTCAGTAGAAACTTGGTTTTCTAGACGGTTTCTCTTACTAAATGCAAAAAAAACTAAACTCCTCCTCTTCTCCCCCACCACTCGGTCCCCCCCTTTAAACTTTACCATTTCTTCTAATAATGGCACTATCATCTCACCTGATCCAACTACTAAACTTTTAGGAATAACCATTGACAATAATCTTTCCTTCGATCAGCACATTAACACCACCATCAAGGTTGTTAATAGAAAAATTGGATACCTATATTGTATCAAACCTTTTCTAGCCCCAGCAACAAGAACCAAAATTGCACAATCTCATCTCCTATCTACTCTCCTATATGCTTCCCCATTTATACAAACCTCAAGAAAAACAATCTTAACAAACTTGCAACTTGCTATAATAACGTGGCTCGCCTTTCACTAGTAACCCCTTTAGGACCCACCATTGTATAAATCTAAAACAACTTGGCTGGCTCGAATTTCAAAACTACCTAAAAATTCCTCAACTCACTATAGCCCACAACATATTACACCTACCTGACAACACCCCAATACTCTCTCAACTTCTAATCCCTTACAACAATCTTAACTCACTTCTCCTCTAGTAAACTCATGGCAAAATCAATAAAGGTAAACAACACAGCAGGTGGTTCTCTATTCACTAACACTATAGGTAGAAGCTGGAATCTCTTACCTAGTGACATAACTTTGACTACATCACTACCACAATTCAAACAGAAAATTAAACTGTACTACCTCAATCATTGGCTTTGTTCCTGCAGTACACCTGACTAACCTTTTTCTCATACTCTATTTCTCCTTCACTCTTCTCATCACTACCTGTCTGATTTCTCCTCCTTTTACTGTTCTAATCTAACTATGTACATTTTATGTATAATTGCTAATATGTAATGAACTGCTTATTGTAAACTTGTTTCTCTTTGAAATTATCTTTCATTCTGTGTGTTGTTATGACTTCCAATTTTTGCTATTTCTTAACAGTAATGATTATTTGTAATGTACTTAGTATTTAGTGGAGCTTTTCTCCTCGGGCCTCTGCTGAAAATGGGCATGTATCCAGTCAGACTAGCCCGGTCAACAAATGTAAAATAAATAAATAAATAAATGATTTCCATTTTCTAGTATTTGCGTTTTCGCCAGCTACCAGACTTAAACTTAACAAGGCCTTACCATGTCTAGGCAATTCAGATCCTATATCTCAGCTCAAAAAAATAATTTCCTTAGTTGCACCCTTTTTCTCACCCAGCATTTCTAACAGAGTATTTTGTAGGGAATTTCTAAGGTCTGCTAACTCATTACACTCCCAAAACATATGTTCACAGTTACTTCTTTCGTCATTATCACACCGCCAACATTTGCCACTATCTGAGGTAAAACTCTTTGGAGTCTGCGTAGGGTATATAAATACTTCTAAGAAAATATCCTAAATCTTCTAGACTCTATTGCATTTTTGGAAACCATACAATTGTTTACAGCTATAGCCTTAGTTTTGTTTTCATTGATTTTATGTCCCCAAAAAAGTTGAAACTGTCTCAAAATGTCCCACAACACTGAGATCTCCTTTTCTGGTTTTATCAGGTAAAAAATAATATAATCTGCTAATAAAGCATTTTTTTCTTTTTTACCATATCAATTATATCCTTGAATTTCTGAGTCCTTTATTTTCTTTGCCAGTGGCTCTAGATATAATGCAAATATTTAAGGGGAATGAGGGCACCCCTGCCTGGTTCCTCTGTTCAGATACAACTTATCAGAAAGGAACCCCCCCCTTAAATGTTTGCCTCTAATTCCTCATATTTAGTCCTAATTAACATTTATTATTGTATCAGGGAATGCAAACACTTTCATTGCCCTACTCATCAAATCCAAGTTTACTCTGTGAAATGCTTTTTCTGCATCAAGACCCACCAACAGTAGGAGTATTTTGTTACATTCTGCTTCCCTCTGGATCATCATTGTTCTATTAATGTTACCAAATGTTTGCCTCCCTTCCACAAAACCACATTGATCCATATCTATCATTTTGACATCACCTTGGCCATCCTTTAGCCATTATAGACATAAACACTTTATAGTTTGTTTGTCTTTTCGGCTTTTCCCAGTTAGGGGTCACCACAGTGGAACTCTGGTCCACTAATGATTGGCAGTAGATTTTTTTTTTTATGGTGCCGAGTTGCCAGCCCGATGCCCAACCGTCAGCGAAGGCACTTTATAGTCATGATTTAAAATTGAAATGGGCCTATATGAAGCTGGTCAGATGGGTCTTTACCATCCTTAGTTACTACAGCCACCACAGTTTTCTTCCAGGATGTTGGTGCTTCCCCTCCTTTTAAAATACTGTTAAACAAAACTTTCCAGATCTTTATAATTTTTTCCCCTCCTAGCTTCCAAACTTCCCCAGGAATGCCATCTATTCCTGGAGACTTTCCAACAGATTGATTATGCATCCATCCATCCATAACCCCTTTTCCCATTTTTGAACATGGGGTTGGGGTGTCACCTCACTAGTGACAATCATCTAGAGCCAAGGCTTACACCAACTGGTGGCTAGCCATGCCACAGTAATTCTTCCACACCACATACTTACACCCATGGCCAATTTAGACTGTCCAGTCCACCTACTGCATGTCTTTAAAATGTGGGAGGAACGTGGAGCACCCAGAGGAAACCCACGCAAACACAGGGAGGACATGCAGACTCTGCAAAGAAGACACCCCATCCAAGAATTGAACCGGGGAACCTCATGCAGTAAGGCAACCATGCTATCCACTATGACTGATTATACAATACCGTGTTTATCTTATTTCCTCCTATCTTAACTATTAATTATTGAGCTTCGTCTGCCTTTAACCTTAGCATGCTTATCATCATCATCATCATCATCATCATCAACAACCACCTTTTTCCCATTTTCTACATGGGGTCGAGGTATCGTATTAACTGTCGTGATCTGTGTCGATACAATGCCACACTCCTGCCTTCTTCAACACTTATGGTTGACTGTCATAGATCTTCTCTCACACAGTCCGCGTCCTCTTCGCTGGATGCCCTCCTTTCCTCTGGCCTTCTTCCTGTCTGTCCCAAATTTTCTTCACCAGATTGTCTTCTGCTTTTTTGCACGTGCCCAAACCACCTTAATGTATTCTATTTGATCTTTTCTGCAATTGGAGCTACTTTGGCTTCTGCTGTTATGTCCTCATTCCTTCAGCTATCCCACAGTGTGCATCCTACCACCTATCTCAGGCACTTTATTTCTATCACCTCTAGCTTCTTCATATGGTTTACCTTTAACTTCCAGGTCCATACCATGCTGTAGTACTAGTTGCACCACTGTTTTGTACACCTTACTTTTCAGCTTCTTTGTCCTTCTTCTGTCATACACTGCACTTGGCACTCTGCCAGTTGGCTGTAGCCCCTCTGATTCTAGCTTTGACCACTTAATTCAGACTTCCCTGCTCCTCAACCACCCTCCCAGACGCTTAAAGCTGTTAACCTGTTCTACTATCTTCCCTTCTGTCTCAATTCTCAGCCTCTTCTCATTTCCCCCATTTAATGTCATTACCAATGCCTTATCTGCACTCAGTTTCATCCCATGTGCCTTCAGTTTTGCATTCCATTCCCCCATCCTTTGCTGAAGTTCATGCTAAGAGTCTGCCTGTAATGCCAGATTGTGTGCGTACAGTAACTTTGTTGAACTGTCCCCTCTGACCTGTTTGGTAATGTAGTCCATCACCAGTATGGACAGCAGTGGGCTGAACCCTGATGCACACCCACTCCCAGTGGGAACCCCTCTGTGACACCAAATACTGTTCATATTTGAGTTATTGGGGCCTTGTACATAACCTGAACTAATTATACCAACGCTTCTGGAACTTCAAATCACCACAATTATGCCCAGATTAGCTTTCTTGGGACCTTGTTATATGCTTTCTCCAAGTCTAGGAATGGCCAATTGGACTTTTTCCTTACTTCTAGTTTCTTCCCAACTGTCTGTCTCACTGCAGACACTGAGGCAGTTGTGCTTCATCCTAATCAGAATTTGAACTGCTCATCTTCCATCTTACTTTCTACTGCTCTATGTATCTGTTTGTCAAGCACCCTGTCCAGAACTTTCATGGAACGTGACTGGAGTTTGATACCTCTGTACTTGTCACAGTTGTGGATGTCCCCTTTGTTCTTGTACACTGGCACAAGTATGCTTATTATCGAGTCTTCTAAGATACACTTTTCTCTCCACACTGCTATGAAAACCTTCAGGAGTCATTTCTCCCCTGTCTCACCCATCATCTTTATCATATCTGCTATGACCTCATCCGAGCCTGCTGCTTTCCCTGAATTTATTTTCCTTAGTGCTGTCCTTACTTCTTCTAGGGTTGGCTCCTCCTCTTATCTGATAGTAGGCTTCTGTGGGGTTTTCTTCATTCAGAAGGTACTAGAAATACTCATTCCATCTGTCTTTGATGTCCTGTGGACTGGTGAGCAGGTTGTTGCTAGTATCCCTTATGAAGGGTGTCTGACTATCTTCTTTATCTTTCAGTCTTTGCCTTGTAACCTGATATATTTCTTTGTGCCAACACTTTCCAGAAGCTGGTAGAGTGCCTGTGATGCACTGTTCTTGATATTGCAACTCCTTTCTTAGCCTCATTGTTAGCCAACCAGTATTCCTCCTAGCCTAGTCTTTCTTTTCTGTTTGCCACTTTTTCCCTGCACTCCTTTTCTCTTTTTATGACTTCCTGGACTTCTGCATTCCACCATCAGCTTTCCTTGTGTACTTTATTTCCATAACTGTCAAAAGGTTTACATGACATCATATCCCAAGAAAACACCCCCTGAAATCAATTGCATAATTATCCACAATACAAATGGTGAAAATGCAATCTCCCTAATTGACAATAGAATCAAAGGACTTGTTTGAAACATGCTAAAGCAGGAATGTTTGCAAATACATCAATGATGGACCTTATATTCTATCCCTGTTTTTTACAGAAACCTGGAATGTCCAGGTAGATGTAACTGCAAGACAAAATGTGTAGTGTATGTTGCATCTTGCATGGTATGTCCGGCATTTTACGTTGGAAAAACCATGAGAAAATTAAAAGAAAGAATTTCAGAACATGTACGTAATATTAAAAGCAAAAAGTCTAGCAGTTCTTTGTATATGCATTGCACACAATGCAGAAATTCTAAAAAGTTCCTATTTTTTATCATAGATAAAGTAAAAGTTGAAGAGAGGGGTGGTGAGCAGAAGTTGGACGTAGAAATCAGAGAAGTATGATGGCAG
Organism: Protopterus annectens; assembly: GCF_019279795.1. Taxonomy (NCBI): domain Eukaryota; kingdom Metazoa; phylum Chordata; order Ceratodontiformes; family Protopteridae; genus Protopterus; species Protopterus annectens. The sequence goes on from NC_056729.1 coordinate 820,210,371, forward strand.
ATCAGACTAAATGCTCATAATAGCCCAGGGGTCAATGATTATATTTCAGTCAAGCCCGCTCTCAAGAAGAGGGCAACTGTTATGTAATATGATATAAAATATCAAGTAAGGAAGACAAGGGTATTAAAAATTTTCATTATATAGCATTGCCATCATGGATATAACATTGTTCAATGAGAGTTCAACGCAATAGTACTTTTATCAGTATTTTTATATATATATATATATATATATATATATATATATATATATATATATATATATTTATAAAAAATTTAAAACATGGGTTACAGACATTTTTTAGCATGTTTCAAACAAGTCCTTTGGTTCTATTATCAATTAGAGAGATTGTATTTTCATCATTTGTATTGTGGATAATTATATAATTGATTTCAGGGGGTGTTTTCTCAGGGTATGATGTCATGTAAACCTAAATATAAAAGATGAATGCATGTTTAACACATTGACTCTGATGAAGCCCTGTAAGGGGTGAAAGTGCTTAGTTCATGTGTTTTTAACTGTTTATTTTGAATTTTAATAAAGTGGTGTTACTGGCTCAATGCTGAGCAGTTTTTTTTTTTTTTCGCTTTTGAATGTTGTGGAAGTGCAGCGTTTTGGTTATTTTTTCCATAACTGGCTCAGTCACATATATGTTCTTAGTCGCCACACATGTTGTTTTGAGGAGCTGCCCTTCTTCTTCACCTCCACCTATTTCCTCTTCTTCTTGGGGTGTTAGAGCCTTGAGTAATTTCTTGAACTGTTGTGCTTTCTGTCCCTTCAACTTCCAGGTGTTCATCCTAGTCTCTGTTGACCTTAGGGCCTTCTTTGACCACTGCTTGCAGCTGATCTTGGCAACCAATGGTTTATGCTGTGGGCCGACTGTTTCACTGGGGATGTCTTTGCAATCACTGATTCTATCCCAATGTCCTTTCCTTACCAGGAGGAAGTCTACCTGAGTTGCATGTTGACCACCCTTGTATGCAGTCCTATGACTGTCTCTCTTTCAGAAAGAATTCTAGAATGGCCTCTCCTTTTTATTCCTGTTGCCCATCTCATGCAGACCTACGACCTGGTATCCTGTTCTATCTGTCCTAATATGTGCATTTAGATCCCCCATTATCAATACCAACTAATGTTGCCTCTGTGTCTAGTAAGTCCTGCAACTACTGTTTAAATGCACTTTTCTCTTCTCTTCTCTTCTCTTCTCTTCTCTTCTCTTCTCTTCTCTTCACTATCACAACCTTGTGAGGTACAGGCTGAGATTATGAGTATTATCCTATCAATAGGCTAAAATATGATTGCCATGAGTCTATCACTAATTCTGATGGGGTTCCTATTGAATTGTCGACAGCTTAGGTTGTCAAATGCTTAATCATCAACTCCTAAGCGTCAAATGCTTACAATTACGAAAGGCCACATCATCTAATTCTTTCCTTGGGAAAGAATTTGTGTGGCCATTATCGGGGATTTGCCCTGTCCCCAATGTAGAATGATCTTGGAGTTGGTATATTTATTTAGGGGGGTGTGGGAGGTGAAGCCCCCCCACTATGTTTGAGTGTGTTTGTTTATTTTGTTTACGGAGGGCTACCTGATTTCTTTCCCAAGGAAAGCATTTGATGATGTGGCAGTTCACTATTGCTAGCTATCGATGCTTAGGTGTCGATGTTTTAGGATTCAACAATCTAAGCTGTCGATGTTATGATATAGACACTTCTGATGATATCCCTCACTATCTTCTGAAGCCACTCTCTCACCACAATTCCCACACCATTTCTAGCCTATCCTCCTCCTGAGTAGTAGACTCTGGATCCCAAGCCAAGTGGCTTTGCTGTACTGCCCTTCCATCTTCTGTCTTGCATATATTGGATGTCTAGCCTCCTCCGTACCATCATGTAATCCACTTCCAAACTTTGTCCTGTCAGTGAACCTGCAATGAGTGTAGCAATTCTTAGTTAAATTTTGGTAGATTGGTTTTACATCCATCTTTCACTCAACAGAGCTATCCCAGGTAAGCCAAGCTAGGCAACAGGACACCAACTGGCCAGTAGCTTATTGATCCAGAGCTGTTTGGCTTTAATGCAGGCATACATTGGCCAATAGGAGCACATACACCCTTCCCACCATTAGCATGGGTCCCTAGAGTAGGTCAGAGTAGATTGGGTTCTCAGCCTACTTATCACCAGTAAATATCCACACCCATTTGGCAACAATAGTCACCATGACTGCATCACCTAGAGGCATATCTTACACCATCTAGTGGCTAGCCCTGTGCTACCACAGTGTGCAGTCACTGATCCATGTTCTCCTATCTTGAGAATACTGCGCACCACAGTAGAGGCCCAAAGCGGTTGGTCTGTACAACTCTTCCCCTATAGGGCACCATGAAGAGTCTGTGCTGCTGCCCAAAGCTCCAGTACTTATGTCTTCCATAAATATTTCCATTTGTACTTTTTCTTGATTTACACATTCCTCTGCTTTATACAAATTTTCATAACACTTTAGAAATATTTCTAATAATGCTACAGGATCTCTGGTTATTTTTTTTATTATAGGCTCCCTAAGTTTGGCAACAACCTTTTCTACTTTCTGTTGTCTACATTGTTGTGATAAGAGTTTTTCTCTTCTGGAGTTATTATCAAACTGTTCTTTCACAGCAATATTTCTAAACTCATGCATATTATCCAGATACTGCCATATTTTCTCCTTAGCACCTCTTCTTCTTTTTCATTGAGATTCCCTTTATTTTGCAATACTTTAACCTTTGTCAGCCCCTCTAAATAATGCTTGTTACTTCTTAACCATATCCCTTTTTCTTTAAATTCCACCCCATTTTAAACTGCACTTTCATTCTATCCAACTCACTAGCTATAACTTCTGAAGATATTTCTATCTTCCCTAATAATTCTCTAATAATTTCTACTCTCATTTTAACAAGTAGGTGGAGAGGTGCCATTGTCTCCTTTTTACTTCATTACCATAATTTTTATCTTAGTTGTTGTTGATACATGATCTGAATTAATTGAATATGCGCCGAAGCTTTCAGTTAAATGCATATGTTCCTATAAAATATAATGCCTGTCTTGTCTAGCCCTGTTATTATATCTTCCACCAAAGCGAATATGTAGTTAAAAAATCTTCCTTTAATAAAACTTTAAAACCACAAGCTGCATGAATATTTCAGTCAAAGGTCTAGACAGGATAAGCGCTTTCAGTAAAATGCCTTCATCACATCCTATTGTGCTGACCCAACTTTGATTAATTTAAGTAACAAGCAACCAATCATAGGCTAAAAAGCTCCTTGTCAATTTCAGTATATTGAAACCAATGAAAGCTACTCGTAGCATACACACCCTGTTCTACACCAGTCATAAGCATTCTGCTACTTCTTTTTTTTTTCAGACTTCTCTCCTTTAATATAGGTTTGAGGGAATAATTTGATTCAGTCCTGGTGGCAGATTCGCTCTCAAGTTCATAATCCATTTTGTTTCTTCTTTTTCTGTTTTATTAAATAAATCCCCTCCATGATTGTTGACACTTATGTGAAAGAAAGATTTTTAATTACATATTCGCTTTGGTGGAAGCTACTTTATGTTCCATTTGCACCTAGTTCTCTTAAGTAAGGCTTCCTTTAGAGGTGTCTCTTCTCATTTCTGAAGTTATACCTTGGGGAATGATATTTAAATTCCCTCCGAGTTCCTACTACTAAATTCACATCTTCCTTCCCACATACTTTCATAAATTTCTTTGGAAATGTACCCCTTTTGGTTATATTATCCCTTTTAGGTCCACTAGATAATAGCCCCACTGTTGCAAATCAAGTTCAAGTCCCCATATATAAGTAATATTCCTTGCTGAAAGGTGATTATTACTCCCAAAATTTTCTTAACCTCCATAATGGCAGTTTAGGTGGAATATAATACATGCCACTATAATCATCCTTCCTTACTAGTCCCTCCTTACTACCACAAGTCTACAATTACTATCTATCTTTCCTCTTCTATCACTATTGAAGCTGCTGTAGCAATTAGTATAAGTACTCCCCCTTCCTTTTTCCCTGATATTCTGCTGAATTTCTATCCTGAAATCCTTTCTTTATCAAATTCACATGCTTATTTCTTTCCAAATTTGTCTCCTTGTAGAACTGCTATTGCAATATAATTCAATACACTTACCTTTATGTCTGTACCTGTGAGGCCATTCAATTTCAAAACAATATGTTTAGTGTAGCCATTGTGATAAGAAGTTATTATTTACATCTATTATATATGACAGTTTTTTGAATGTCTGTTTCCATCTTTTGTGTTACACGTACCCATTGGTGTTTCTTATACAGTTATTTTTTGCCATCTCCATTTGAACCTGTGTCACATTTTACAAGACCTTTTGTTTTAATGAAAGCCCTTGAAAAAAAAAAACAAACACACCCCCAGTGCACATCCATAACATATTAACTTAAAACAAACACACAAAACTTTGTACATCTTCAGATAATAAAGTTTAACCATCCTAATAGGAATAATTGTCCCAAACTGACAGCTGCATACACAAGCACAACTTAACCTAACATTAATTTTACCCATGCTAAGACATGTTACAGCCTCTGCTCCTACTTACAGTAATTTCTGTCAGTTCTTATCTTATCCTCATTCCCCTCCTAGAAGTGAAAAACAACTTATGTGCTTTCAGAAAACATTAACCTTTAGCCTTAAAAAGTTTTCTGAATTTCATTGCTTCTCCTATATTCAACTTATGTAAAGCTCTACAAATCTCTCAGCTTACACTGAAAATTTATTTACCAAAGGAAATATTTCATAACATCCAGTGTCCTCTTATTTACTTGCTTACACAAAAAATGTGTTATTAGATTAAACCAAGATTTTTCCAGACATTCACCTATGCAAAAGTAAGAGAGAACATATCAACTCTACATATATTATAATCTGTGCGCTTGTACATCCCATCCCCAATATCAACAACTCAAGATTACAGCATAACTTAAGCATGCTTTTGTCCAGCCTTTCTTCTCTTTTTACATTGTTATACTTACATTTCTTAAAACTGAAAAAGAAGAAAAAAGGCAATTGTTTACTTTAGTATCTTTATCACATAAAACAATGACGGAAAATACTTTACTATATAACATGCAGTTTATATTATGAGATGTTTTATACAAATACTGTTAAGAACAAAAATTTTTACTTACATTTACTTTTTTTCCTCCTTCTTTCAGTTTCCTTCCAAACATTAATGACATGAATGGGACATATGTGTTTCAGTCTCCCGCAAGTTAAACAAAGGCACCAAAACTCCAATCTTTCCACTTTTTCTTATAAAGCCATACTTCATGAATGTGACTGATGCTTTATAGTCTCACATTTGTTCACTAATTTCAGTGTTGTTGGCCTTTATCCTGTTCATCTCCAACTCCGAACACCAAACTCCAGTTCAAGTCCAAGGTACTCATGATTCTTCTAGTCAAATACTGTTCTCTTTTCTGTCTGTCAAGCATTTTCTTTGGAACAGTGGAAAAGGTTTCACTGGGAACATTTCTCCATAACCTTTATTATCATCAGAAGAATGAGAAGCAGATTCCCCATTTGTTTATGGCTTACTTTTTTGGACAATTTTTTGTATTTCCTCCGTAGCCTGTTCTACATAAAAAATTACTTTGATTCTCCAGGAAAAATATTCTGAAGACAGCTGGGTACAGCAACTTGAATCTCACACTTCTCTGTAGACATTCATTGATTGCTGGTATAAATTCTCCTGTTTTCTGCCTGGTGTGCAGTGAATAATCATATTCCACAAACACTCTACCCTCTCTAGTTTTTAATACTTTGCCCATTTGCCACAGTTTTTTTCAGAATCACTTCTTTCTGCTGGTAGGATTGCATCTTTACTAATACAGGTCCTGGCTGCTTCTCATGGCTAGGTTTGGAGCATATACAGATCCTGCTGTGGAATAACCATCCAATTGCTTATTTGTGCTTTCATAAACTTAATACAATCTGTTCCTCCCAGTTTCTCTGGCATAGCAGAAAATCTCAGGTTCTTAACTGTACACTGTAGCATGCAGATTGCTACAGTTTAAAAGTAAGAAAAAATGTCTTTCTTATTTATAAACTAATACCTGAGGACTGTAGCACTCAATGCAGGCAGGGTGTAAACTGTAGACATTGTTTGCTACATCTGTATTAAGCAGCTTTCTACAGTTTAAAAGAACATGTACACATGCACACATGCACACACAAACACACACACACACACACACACACACACACACACACACACACACACACACACACACACACACACACACACACGCACACTTGCTCCTGTCACCTGAGGCAGCCTATCTTTTCACTGCTTCACATTCAGTAACATTTCTAAGGTTGTCAGCTCAGTAACAAAAGGTGTAATAAGGCATAATTGCATATAATACAGGTCTAGTTTGGCAAACAGACTGAGATGAATTTATTTTTTAAGTTATCTTGAACTTCCACTGAACTCATATTCTGAGAACCTGGAAGAAAATAGATAGTCAGAAAGTTGACCACTATTCTTTCTTTTTATGTATTCTAGCCAGTATTCTTTCTTTTTAGGTATTTTAATTGGGAATGAGGTACAGCCCAGCAGCCAGAAGCACAAGCCATGACTGATTACCACCTTTTCCTATAAAGTCAGCTTTTTGGTGGGTCATAAAGTTAGAAGTAGAGGGAAGGGAATTTTTTACTAGGCTTGAGATAGAACTCATATAGTTGGTTAATGACCAGTTGTGTGCATTCTAATTATTTGTAGCTAGCTGATTGTGCAAGCTAGTGTTATTTCAAATATGCAGCATTCATTTATGTTAGAAAAGTACATATTTTAGCCATGTTTAAAAAAAAGTTCCTAGTTCCTAGTATAGCATTTTAATGTACATGGATCTCCCACAGATATACATGCATCCATTAAGTGACACACTTCATTCAGTTGCTACACTGTTTTATCTGTCCTTTGCTAGACTGATAAACCAGTTATTTTGGAATACTTCCATTATAACAACCAAGAATCATTTTAAATTGTAATTATATAGTTAGCTGTGTAGAAACTAGCCACAGCTTATTTTGCAGTGTAGATAAATTGTTTTAGGAAGTCTTTGTTCACTTCATAGTAGGCCTCTTCCTCCTAGGCAACCAATCAACAGATACACTACATTACCAGTGTTCCTCAAGAACAAAGGCTTAAATGTTTCTTCCAATTCTCAAATGAAAACAGAAATGAGTAAGCAACAGTAAAAAACATTTTAAAATTGTACTTAAATTCAAGGTATTTTATTCAAATAATATTAAAAATTAAGACAAAATCCGTGCATAACCAGCATGTAGGAAAACATATCCAGAAATTCAGAAAATCTCCAAAGTCATTGAATTCAGGAACTCTATCCCTGGGATTCATGAAGCTTGCACCAGGCGCAGGTGTAGCGTAGGCGGTATAATGCCAAACATGGCTGCTGAGCAATTCAGGTATGATCCAATTCCACGTGCACTACCGGCGTATGCCAGATCTGCGCAGCCCTCGGCTTAGGTATGCTAATCACCCCATGTGCAGTGCCACACCATGCAAATGAAGGTACATAGCGATTCATGAAGTGGTGCAGGCATAGCATAAGCCCACAGAAATGTAAACCAAAAAACACTGTTTACATTTTTCCAAACAGAACATCGGAGCTATGAAAGCGGATCAGACTCATGTATTACAAAGTTAACATATGCCAATGGCTAAATATACAGCTGATGGCATAAGAAAAGATGCACAATGCCTAAAAAACAGCATTTAACAGTCCACAGTAACGCAAAGTACAACCACAGGGCATGTGTGCGCAAACGGGAACACAAAGGAAATACATACAAATGTCATAAAATCGCAATGTAGTACAAATCATGATTTCACCATAATACTCAATGGTATGCATGGTACACCACAACCAAGCTGCAAGGGTTGCTAAGGGTCTGTGACAGTGTTCAGTGTGGTAACTAGGAATTAGTAGTCAATGCCATGCAAATGAGGCAGGTAATAGTGACTCGCAAACGTCATGCCGGACTAAGGATGTACCATACGGCGCAGCGCTACAACACTGAGGAGGTATACATGACATCCGCAGTGCATGTAGC